>NW_007245879.1:186291-190683 GCF_000164805.1 Carlito syrichta
GTGGCCGGGAGCGGCCACTGCACTCCAGTCTGGGCGACGGAGTGAGACTCCGACTCAAAACAAAACAAAACAAAACAAATCTTGCCATGTCCCACCTCTTCTCAAGACCCACCAACATTCTGCAGTTCTCACCAAGTAAAGCCCAATATTAATTATCTCACCCCCCTTGCAGCCCAGCCCCCATCACACCCCTAGTTCCTCTCTGACCTTGCCGACCCCCTCCCCTCACTCTTCTGTGGCCACACTGGGCGCCTTGCTCCTCCCCCATTGTGGCCGAGCACACTCCCACCTCTGGGCCTTGGCACCTGCTGTTCTGTCTGCCTGAATGCTCTTCCCAGACACGGATGCAGCACACCCCTCACCCCTTCAGATCTTTGCCGCATTGTCACCTTCTCAGTGATACCTTCTCTAGTCACTCTATTTTGATGTGCAATTCTCCCTCCTCATACTTTTTGTTTTTTTGGTTTTTTGGTTTTTTTGAGTTGGCGTCTCACTCTGTCGCCCAGACTGGAGTGCAGTGGCCGCTCCCGGCCACTGCAGCCTCGACCTGCTGGGCTCCAGCGATCCTTCTGCCTCAGCCTTCCAAGTAGCCGGAATTACAGGCATGCGCTACCACGCCCGGCTAATTTTTTATTTATTGTAGAGATGAGGTCTCGCTGCCCAGGCGGGTCTCGAACCCGCGGGCTTAGGCAATCCACTCACCTCAGCCTCCCAAAGGCACGGGATTACAGGCTGAGCCACCGAGCCCGGCTCAGTGCCTCATTTTTTTAACCAACACATTGCTATTAAGCAAATATCATGTTCCCAGTGATAAAATAGGTCCTGGGATACAACCTTGAGCAAACCAGACACAAACCTTAGCCTCTTGGAACTTACCGTCTAGTACAGAGATGCAGACAAACAATGAAATAAAGTAAAGTAAAACATGAAGTATTTTGGTTGATGATAATTACACCTAAAAAAATGATTAAGCAAAGGGCATCAAGAGTTATAAGGAAAATCTTGCTATTTTAGATGTAATGCCCGGAGAAAGCTTTAAGAAGGTAAGACATAAGTGAAGCTCTTCTAAGGGAGCCGTGCTGGTAGGTGCAGGCGAATCGCTTGTGCATCCATGGCCAGAGCATGTGATGGATTCACTGGCTTAAACCATCACGAGCCTGGTCGTAGAGCTGAAGGCGTACGTCAGTTCTCTCCACACCCCATGGCTGAAAATGGAGCTAGTTCAATCTTCCAAAGGAAAGTCACAAATAATGCCAAAAGGCTACATGCGTATGAGTTCAGTTATTTTGATTCTGGGAAAGACAAAACTATGGAGGCAGGAAAAAGATCCATAGGTATACCAGGAATTAGCAGGGAGGGCAGGGAGAAAGGACAGGCAGAGTATGGGAGGATTTTTAGGAAACAGATTGTTGTCTGTGATAGTGTCGTGGTGAAGACGTGCCGTTGTGCATGTGTCAAAACCCACAGAGGGTACCCCAAGAATGAACCCCCAAACTCTGTTCTTCAGTTCACAGTGATGTCCGTGTGGACTCACGACAGCTAACAAGTGCACCACCCGGGGGCAGCTGATGGTGGGAGGCTGTGCATGTCTGGGACAAGAGGCACGTGGAATGCTCTGTACTTTCCATTCCATTTCCTGGGACCCTAAAACTAAGAAATCAATTCTACTCAAGAAAGTCAAAGAAAGGATCTTCCTCCAAATGAGGTGAATGAGAGGGAAGGAAATGTTTACTGAGAGGCAGTGAACACTTGCCACCATTATGGAAATAAAATCGGACAATATTTTTCTTTATTTGGTTTAATTCTTTCTTTCTTTTTTTTTTTTTGAGTTGGAGTCTCACTCCGTTGCCCAGGCTGGAGTGCAGCAGCCGCTCCCGGCCACCGCAGCCTCAACCTGCTGGGCTCTGGCGATCCTTCCGCCTCAGTCTTCCAAGTAGCTGGAACTACAGGTGCGCGCTACCACATCTGGCTAATTTTTGATTTATTGTAGAGACGAGGTCTCACCAAGTTGCCCAGGCGGGTCTCGAACCGGCGGGCTCAGGCAATCCACTCACCTTGGCCTCCCAAAGCATGGAATTATAGGCTGAGCCACCGAGCCCGGCCGCAGATCTATTTATTTATTTTTTGAGTTGGAGTCTCACTCTGTCACCCAGACTGGAGTGCAGTGGCTGCTCCCGGCCACCTCAGCCTCGACCCACAGGGCTCCGGCGATCCTTCCGCCTCAGCCTTCCAAGTAGCTGGAACTACAGGTGCGTACCACCATGCCGGCTGATTTTTTGATTTATTGTAGAGATGAGGTCTCGTCAAGTTGCCCAGGTGGGTCTCGAACCCTCAGGCTCAGGCAATACACTCACCTTGGCCTCCCAAAGCGCGGGATTACAGGCTGCGGCACCAAGCCCGGCCTATTTAGTTTAATTCTAATAGTTATTTTTGTATATGTAATTTTTAAATTTATTTTTTAAAGAAAAACAGAGCTAGATGTGGTGGCATATTCTTATGGCCCCAGCTACTTGAGAGGCTGAGTCAGGAAGATCACTTGAACCCTAGAGTTCAGGGCTCTAATGTGCTACGATTGAACCTGTGTTGAAAAGCCACTGCATTCCAGTCTGTGCAACATAATGAGACTGTCTCAAACAAAAAGAGAGAGAGAGAGAGAGAGAGAGAAGAAAGGGAAAAAAAGGGAAAGAAAAAGAGCAGAAAGAAGGGAAGGAGGGAGGAAAACAAACACAGACACTACAATTTTTTCCTTGTTCATCGATCCATACCAAATATTTTGATTATGGGGAGACAAAACTGGGATGGTCAACATGGTTAATTTCTTTTTATAATGCGGAAATGTGGATCTACAGTTTTTAACTCACGGGCCATTGATATTTTCACTGACTTCAGTTCACTTCTTAAAGAGACATTCATTGTCTGTTTTGCATTTTGAATAACACGTTTGCCATGCTGCAGCAAGTGACCGCTTATGCCAGTGGGGAGACATGCTCTCCAAAATCGCCTTCCAATCTCGAGGCGTGGGTTCACATCTTCAGGTTCGAGCTTTCCTTGGCTCCCATGTCTTTTGCCCTTGAGTGAAAGAAGTTAAGTGTGAAGCTAACGCAAAAATCGGTCTAAAAAACTGACTGATGCTTTACATATATAGGAACGCAACAATGAGGCCCTAAAGATGGAAGTCTTCCTCAGTACGATCCATTAGTTCTTATTGGTTTTTTTTTTTTTATTTTGGCTTTGTCGCTTTTGTTTTGTAGGCACGAAATCCTGTCAGGTATAGGAGCAGTGCTTGTGCATTCTTCTCAGTGAGCAACCCAGGGAGGAGTTTTGCTGAAGAAACAGAATGCCAGGATAACAAGCCGAAGGTTTCCTTTATGCCAGTTTTTCCTATGGTGTGTCCTCAGATAGTGTCGTTTTTAAAAACCTCTAAAACCGCGTTGGGGCTGAAAAGAATGACAGATATCTTCACGTGCCGTGTGGCTTCTTTCATGGACACAAAGGGCGGATGACCTCTCGGGTCTAAGTTACGTGATTCACAGAGATGGCGTCTGAATTTCAGCGCATGACTGCGTTTTGAGGTCCTGCGCGTGCGTCCACTAGCTGCTGAGCACGTGCGTGGTGACAGCTGTCGGTTTGCCGGGGGAGGCTGCGGGGCTCCTCCCCTCTCTTCCCCCGCGCCCTCCGCCCGTCCCTCCGCGGCCCTGCTGATCGAGCGGCTCCCATCCTGGAAGAGCGGAGGCGGCGTCTCACCCTCGAGCCTTTGGGGTGGAAAGCGGGCGCCTTGTGCGCTGCACTTGCGCGCCGTCGGAGGGGAGCCTCGCTGGAGGCCGACTGGAGAGGGGAGCAAGCCGGCCTTGAACGCGCTCGCTCCGCTGGCGCCGACGCCTCCCGGCTCTGCTCCGGGTCTGCGCGCGGCCGCCCGAGCCACTCGAGGCCCGCATGCAGGCGAGGGTTCCGGAGGCCTCGCAGCAGGGCCTGAGGACGCGCTCGTGCCGGCCCACGGCGGCCGGGGAGGAGACCTGCGGAGACCGGCGGCGGCGGCAGGGCGGGAACGTGGGCAGCCGTGCGAGGGCCCGCGCGGCCCCACGTCTCCCGGCCGCCGCTGCCCACGTGTCGCCGCCACCTCCGTGGCGCCAGCACGCGGCCGACCTCAGGGGACGTGCAGGTGAGCCCGGGGGACACACCGCTGGGCCCCAGCGCGCAGCCGCCGCCAGGCACGGACGCAGCGGGCCGGCCTCGACGCGGCGCTCCCGGAGGGGCGCGTGCCGCCAGGAAGGCTGCGGGGCGCGCGCCCGGAGGCGGCTGCAGCGCCGGCCTCCCCGCTGCCGGGACGGCCTCGGGGGAAGACTGCCGGAGGGCGGCGGTGGCGCCCTGGCCTCGGGCCTCTGCCCGTGTCCC
>NW_007245879.1:190767-199050 GCF_000164805.1 Carlito syrichta
CCGGGGCGCGGTGCGCGGGCCCTCTGGAGGTGCGCTGGGCTTCCCGGGTGCGCTGCCCTGGGGACCCGGCCGCTGGCCCCTGGCCTCTCCCCGCGGAGCCCACACCCGACTCGTGCTGCTCTGGCTCGGAGAAGCGTGGGAATGACCGGAACCGCTCCACCCTCTTCTGACTCAGCCCCACCGACCTCTGTCCGCGGGTCTGAATTGCTCCGCCAGAGATCCCTTCATTCGTTCATCCGTGCATGCTAGTCACAGGGCCAAGAAGGAGAGCCCGGGTCCCGTGCTGAAGCTTTGAGAAGGTCTTTCTTGATGCCTCCAGGAAGCTTGGCTACAAACGCCACGGACTGTAAGCGCTTCTGCGATAAGCGCTCTGCATGCTTCCACCTCACTGACACCTTTCAACAGCCTGTGTGGTGGCTCCCCGTATTATTATTTTCATACCACGAGTGAGCAACACGCAGCTTCGAACTGGTGCGTGATACGGTGGGCGGAGCAGAACACAACTCTAGGTGCATAATTCAAGAGCGCACCCCCTTCCTCATTTTTATAACGTATTAGTTATTATCCCAGTGTAGTGCCTAGTGCATAATCCGTTATACGTTTTTAAAATTAGGTATGTAGCCTCCATATTTAAATATGAACGACGGGGAGTTCCATATTTTTTCTTAAAAACATGACAGCTAAAACAATGCCAATCATTATGGCAAATGCACGTGAACACAAATATGGGTAAAGTGGGCCATTTGTGAATTATTTTGAAATAGCACAAACTTGGACCAATCAACTTTCCTATCAAGAGCTCCCATATTACCATATTATATATGCTCTTTTTTTAAAATCCACAGTACCTCGGAAAGTATTTTTTAATACAAATTAATGAGTGTTGTATGTTATTCCAGAACATGAAAAATGTTGAATCAATACAGTTAGTTTTGAAGAAAAATTTCTGGATTGAGTCCTGTTCTCAGTAAGAAACTCTCTGATATTTGTACATACATGGTTAATATTTTCAAAATACTGAAAGCTATAAGGATACATGATTGTTTTTAGTGTGTCATGATAGCAAATATTTTATTTAAACTTGAAAGGCACCCAGATATTAAACCCTAGAAGATTATCAAAGGGATATATTTATGACATCAAATCTCAATTGCACTGTTCAATAATAATAGCACCAAAATAGGTGTATTATATAGATTATAAATTGTCAAAAAATGGAAGCCCCTTTTAATGGTAGTCTTCTGAATAAAGTATTTGGAGGGTAATTGATTCAACCAAGCTAACTAATGGTTCTTTGTCGGGTAAAAGAAGCCATAGTAGTTATTGGGAAATACAGAAAGGGGGCAAAAAATATATACATATACATACACATTTTAAGAAAGGAAAAACTGTATTAAAATTGTAGTAATCATTATAAACTGATAACGAAAGGTGAATGCAAGTCCTGTTTGACTTCTGCAGTTCCAAGAGGTGCTCAAAGAGGTTCCCATCAGCACCCAGATACTTCGGATTATGGCCAACTAAAAGCAACACATAGATAACACTGCTTAACATGTGTATACATGTTTTTGGCACCCCGGATATTTATTCAAATAGACAATTACAATCTTGGGCTCTGTTAAACCATCTAAGATGTGAAATCCTTTCTCTGGTTCAGTGATCTTTAAATTGCTTTATTAAATTAAATATCTATGTAAAATGTAATTATATTAATATAATTAAAATGAGTACACCATTTTCATTTTGAAACTATCAAAGAACACTTTTAAAACATGGAAACATCTTTTAGTATTCAAAAGCAGGGTTTGGGCTTTCTTCCATACTGTAGAATATTGGAGAGGTGTAATTTGGTCTTTGTTCTTAATTGCTTTGAATTCTAAAGAAAGTTGATTGACCCGAGTTTGTATTATTTCAAAATAATTCATGATTGGCCCATCGTACCTATATTGGTGTTCACATGCACTTGTTATAAGTTGGCATTGTTTTAGTTGTCACGTTTTTAATAAAAAATATGGAATTCTCTGCAGTTCATTCTACTTTGATCTTGTACTAAGATTTTTAAGTAGGACTGATTTATTCTTATATCTAATACTGCTTTTTATTTTTTAAAAAAATCAGAAAAAAATTTTGATTAACTGACATAGTATTTTCCTATGGGCTTTTAATAACGAACACAATGATTTAATTGGTATATTTCCATTCCCATTGGCATACTAATTAGTGAGATTTACTGCAATATAGACTTGCTATGATGCTGTATAAATGATTATGAAACTAAAAGTTGATTATCAAGAGAACTATATGTCACTCAGAAATCACTCAGGTATATTCTTAAGTGAACTAATGCGTATAAAGAATGCCGGAATTACTTTCACGCTTTGACTTAAATTTATATTATTTTAGTCATAGACATGTGATTTCATTTAATTTGAAGAGATTTTATATATATGAATCCTGTTAAATGTAACCATTGACATGTATCTGTCAGATGTGCTCACATAAATAATATCATGAACTTATTTCAATTTTATATGTATCCTTTCATATTGTCATCATAACCCCATTTATCATTTGATATGATCAAGTGGTATATTCAATAACAAGAGTTGTATTTTGAAATGAGTATAAATAAATAATATATTAGTGCTTGTCATAATGAATTAATACATAGAAATATTTATATCTTTTTAATTTAATTTGTTGTGACAGTTGGTAAATTTCACATGTAAATATGTGCATATTCTCTCTACTGACACTAGTGGAATTTTGGAACACATATCCAAAGGCAAAACTAGATACATAGACATTCTGGTCTTCAAGGTCATGGCTTTTATCTGTGTGTGTGAACGTTTAGTTTGTGTGCATGTGTTTTCAAAAGCTGTGTATGAATTTCAATGAGATTTTTAGCTCAAAGGTAATAGGTTGAAAGCTATCAGTGTGTTCAGATTTTTCCCGTCAAAGTCAAGTGAGCTCACTGAGATGTGACAATGCTGCTTTTTCTGGTTTTGATGTTTGCATCGCAAGAAATGTCACTTAACATCTCTGCTGTATCTATTTTTTTTCTTTTTACTGTGTGACTTGGGCAACAAGTCTTTGGGTTAAATTAGGGAGTAATAAATTAGTACTCCTAGCTGATCATGGATAAAAGGGGTGTCTAATGGACAGAGATGTCAGAACTATGCTGTCCCGAACCAACACAAGGTTAACTCCATCCTGATGCACAAGAAATCTGCATCTTTTCCTAGGGTTGTCTTTATGGTCCCACATTTCCAAGGTTTTGATTATTTGTACTCATTTACTACACTGGAACTGTAGAAAGAGTGGATGCCGACCTAATTTCAAAGGATTGTCCCGTTTTTTTAAATAGTGATTTTACTCTCAATTCTTTGTGCTTGATTTGAAAAAGAACAATTTTAAAATAATTCTTCCATAAAAAGATTTGCCTTGAGATGACGAAGGTTTCTTCTTTTTCTTTTGAAACTTTTTACATCGAGCTTCTTTGTGGTTCAGTTTGTAGTATGTCTGGCCGCAAGGGACAGAACCCGGCTCTCTGAAAACCGACGGCTCATTCGCTGTTGCTGTCTCACGATCTCAGCCCGTTGCTAATGTCTTCCAGTGTGGATGCTCCACTTGCAGACATCACATTCATGTTTCATCAGTAGATGAAGATGTAGAACAGAGATCGATGTAGAAGAAAAACAGCTTCTTCTGTTCGTAGTTTCTGGACATCAATTCCCAGTTCCGCCTACCACCTGCGAAACAAACTTTGTTATATGGCGGATGAGTCAGGATTCTCCAGAGAAACAGAACCAGTAAGAGATGTGTGTGGTTATAGATGCAGATGCGGCTATGTATTAAATTATTATAGGAACTGGCTTGCGTGGCTATGAAGGCCAGGATATCTGCTGTCAGCAAGACGGGGACTAGGAAAGGCCTGTGGTGTCATTCAGACCTCAGAATAAGTTTCTGCTTTGGTCTGTTCTAACAGCCAGGACAAAATATCGTCAGCCGGGTAACTCATAGACAATGGAACTTTACTGCTCACAGATCTGGAGGCTGAGAAATCCAAGACCGAGGTGCTGACAGATTTGATGTCTGGTATGAGCCTGTCTCCTGTTTCACAGATGGCTGTATTCTCACTGTGTTTTCACATGTGGAAGGGTTTGGCCAACTCTCTGAGGTCCCTTCTGCAAGGGCACTAATCCCAAGCATGAGGGTTCGAGCCTCGTGGCCTCATCACTTCCCAAAAGTCCCATCCCCCAATATCGTTGCACTGGGGGTGAAGATCCAAACATATGAATGGGTCGCAGGGAGGGGTGGACACAGAGCGTCAGTCTAGTACACACAAGACTACGTCTAGTTGTAAGAGATGCTGGGAAATGTGGACCCTATTTCAAAACTTAAAATCAAAGTTGCTTTTTGTGTTTTTTACTATAGAAAAGGAAGAGCGTGGAGACAGGGGGGAACCTAGCGGCTTCTGCTGTGGGGTATTATCACTAGTGCCCAATTAAAAAAAAGGCCAGTGCTTAGGTAAAGAGAGGCTGTATTCTAGAGGATGATTGCAGGAAGAGGAAAAGGAACTGTTTCAGTAGGGGCTGGAGACTTGCACAAGGTGCTCGGGCTGGGAGATCTGCGGGCATCTCAGAGGCAGACAGAACATTGCTTTCTTCCAGGGGAAGTGGTGAGCACCGAGAGCAGACCCTGATGCAGGCCTCGGGCCAGGCAGATGGTGTGTGGGCAGCAGGCTGGAGAGCTTCACCCGAGGTCAGCCGGTGCTCTGGAGGGACCCCCATCCAGGGGCGGCAGGCTGACTCAGGTTAAGGCAAAGGGCAGCGGTTGGGGAAAGAGAGACTTAACCGAACTTTTGTTTGGATTGATCAGTGGGGATGAACAATTCAGCTGATCATTCGTGAGGCAAAGAATGAGAGTTTGAAGAGTCTGTGTCTGGCCTTGCTACAGGCAAGCGAGAGTGGGCATCCATGGGCCTTATGTGAGTCGAATGAGGAAGGATGGTTCTCGGCAACAGAGTGACTCAGATCGTAGAAGCGGGGAGGAATTCCTTTAACCTTCCCTGTTTACCAGGATCACAAGGCTTGGGGAAATGCCAGCATCGTCACTGGAATGAGAATAAAGGTAGCTCTGATAGATCTAAATTTACTGACACAGAATAATGTGAATCTTCACAATGACAGTGCATGGCACTGTTGTGATATTAGCCAAATCACCTGGAGTAACGGTGCTAGCATGCATGCACTTAAGACCTTCTGTAACAGAACCACCGTGATAATATATGCAGTGATAATATACTAGTAAGGAACATAGGCTAGTTAAGTCACCTTTTGAAAGATTTATCCTACTGAAGCCTCTTGTTCAGTCAGTGCTTTTAGGGGTACACTGGTATGGACTGGTCCCTCATGGGGGCGCGTTTTGACTCACGAAGATAGAAACTTATCTCCAGACAAGGAAACTAAATCCTCAAGGGCAGAACTTGGGCATGAGAAGAAGCACTTTTTAAAAATCTTTTTGTCTCACTCTTTTGAGCTTGGACATTTAGTCTAGACTTTAACATTCAGTAAAGTTTAAGGATGATGTCCTACTATGAAGGTAGATGGGGGTTTGGACCAAGCATGCTTGAATGAACTTGTTTTAAAACTGGTTTATTTAGTGGCAAATTATTGTATCTGTGTATTCCTTTTTGGTCACTCCCAACCTAGCAAAGCATTTGAAGTGTACAGTGGGTGTAATCCATTTCTCAAAGTTAAGCCTTTACTAGGGTAATCAAGAAGCTACCATGATGACACTTTTAGTGATTTAAAAAGAAGTTGGACCATACTGTTAACGATTATTATTATCCCCATTAAAAGATGAAGACATTGGAGTTCAGAGAGTTTGAGGTGTGTAAAAACCAACAATGAAACAACCCGGAAATGTGTTAAGTCCTAAATCAAACCCAAGTACTCTTGCTTCAACCTTAGCCCTTCAGCTTCTCCGCCAGTTACCAGGAGCTGGTGCTTTCGTTTATGGGATTAACAGAAACGTGAGTGAATATGTCGAGGAGAAATTCTGTACTGAACATATCCAGGCACATTTCCACTCTCCAGCATGTTGACAAATGGACTTCCTAAGGCGAAACCAAAATATATTTTTTCATAGCAGCAGGCATGACTCTAGCTTCTGCTGAAAGGACCTGGGCAGTCATCTGCAGCATTCGTTCATCCAGATGGTCAGCACCATAAAAATTTGGATGAAAATTAGGATATGCAGATGAGCCGTAGATGCCTCACAGCTTGACACTGCTGAAATATTTTTTTAATGTGCCTGAAAGCTCAGAGTTTTCTTGTTTCAAAACAGAGAGAGAAGCCATAGTTTACATATTAATAGTTTTAATTTTAGTGCATAGTCTTAATATTTACTCTGTGTAATGTTTAGAGGGAAATTGTATTAAGCTTCTTTTAGTAAATTAGGTTAAAAGAAGTCTACCTTACCAGACCGACTTACCTGTGTTTTGTAACAGTATAGGTAAGCCTCTTGTAAACATAGCAGAAAGAAACCAACCTTCCTCCACGAATTTTAAAAACCGTACCACTTATTTGCTTCCCAGCTACTTTTAAAACTTTAATTGCAGGCTTCTGAGTCTAATTTGTAAAAATACATATTTGCTAAGCTTCTCCATATCCATTTGATAGCTTGAAATATTGTAATGTCTCCCACAATGTCTAAAATTATTGAAAGTAGTTTATGGAGAAAGATTGTAATTCATTTTATTCCATGGTTCGAATGTTATATTAGTTGAGAATAAAATTAATTAAAGCTGCAGTATTTTAAGCTAAAGATTTTCGATATTTATGTCCTCAAAATAGAATTTACAAATGCCAGATGCAACATGTACCATATATACCTGACTCTGAAAAGAATTTCCAGCTATTTAAATCAGAACTATTAAGTGGGAGAAAAAGACTTACTTGAAATCATAACCATAAATGTAATATAAAGCATTAAAAGGCCTACAAATGGAGAAAACATCATTACTTTTAGTTTTACAACAGGAGATTGGAAATCTATCTTTTGTAAATTCTATAGTATATCCGAGACTTTTTTGAAAATGTAGAATGAAGTAAAAATAAAAGTACATTGGGAGAACCCATGAGGCGCTTAACAAATTTAGTACATTCTTACTCGTTCACAGGCTTGAATAGGTACTATAGGAATTTGCCATGCCACTCTCAAGTAGAAAAAGTCAGATTTATGAGTTCACCTTTCATCAAAAAGTCAGTGTTTGTTTTGACCTAGGAGCCAGGCCTCAGAGAGCACCTTTTCAAGGCCACTACCCCGAAGGAGATATGGTAGCATGCCTTCTAGAATGGGAGTAGAAATACATGTTTCCTTCTCGCTAATGCATATGTGTGATTTATTTGCACATAAAAATTATAAAGAATAATATTATTTATAGTGGAGTTAAACTATATAAGTTTATCTGGGGCACATGAAAACCTAACCATCATTTTATAGCAGTTCTTATACGGAAAGCTATATATCAGATTATAATCAAGTGACCCACAAAAAAAGTTTAGAAGTATAAAAGTAGTCACTCAAAGATTTAACAGACCAATTCAGTCTATTTTTTACCTCTGTCACTTTTGGAGCTACTACCATATTTCATCAAATCCAATGTGTCATCTGTTGTAAGATACATTGTCTTATGGCACTGTGAGATTAAAAAGTTCCAATTAGGTGACCCTCTATTGATTCTAGATTTAATCCTAATTCTGATGTGATGAAATGTGAAATAGCATAACATAGAAGAGATGAAATACTATATTTTCTGAATATGCTGCCTGTTGTGTTTAAGCTTCTGTTTTCCAACCTCAAAACTTTTATACTGTTATATTCTAGCATCCAGTATTGTTTGTCATTCTGTGATATTATTTTGTGTTCTTGCTTTTTTGGTTTGTTTGTTTTTGGTTCATTATCTCATAAAATCCTAAGATACGCCATGATTTTCTATTTTTCTATCTCTTGTCACTGCTTTTTTTGAAAAACCATTATTTTACTGTAGGATCCACTTAATGAAACTTCAGAACATCTCCTCCCAAGAGGTAGCTTAGGAAAGCTTGAATTAATTTATCAAATTATTATTTTATTTTTTATTTTTTATTTTTTGAATTGGAGTCTCACTGTCACCCAGACTGGAGTGCAGCGGCCGCTCCCGGCCACCGCAGCCTCACCTGCTGGGCTCCGGCGATCCTTCCGCCTCAGCCTTCCGAGGAGCTGGAATTACAGGCG
>NW_007245879.1:199070-201136 GCF_000164805.1 Carlito syrichta
CAGGTCTCGAACCCGCGGGCTCAGGCCATCCACTCACCTCATCCTCCCAAAGGCGGGGGATTACAGGCTGAGACACCGAGCCCGACTTATCAAATTATTTTTTAAAAACTTTGGCCCTGAACTGGTTTGCTTGTAGTGATTTAAGAAAGTACACAGGTCGCATTGAACATGAAGTAAATTTGTTGGTTAAAGACTTGCGTGTCATTTTAAGTTGGTGTATCAAATTGTACACTTCTTACAACTATAATGATAAAGTCCTTACCATATTGCAAAGTTTTCTTAGCTATAGGCTTCACCTTATAACGCATTAATATTTTAAAACAGATAGATAGCTACAGAGATACATGAATAGATCGCTAATTGGAGAAACAGCCACAGAATGGAAGCAAATCAGAATGTAGTGACTTTGATTGACGTACCACCTAGATCATTTTTTAGGAATGAAGCTTACTGCCCTCACTTCTAGGAGTGCTGTTGAAAGACGGCTGCCAGTATCAGCATATAAAACTATCTTGCTCAAGGTCAGACATCCCTCTGTGGAAGTCTGCCTCCACTGACCCAGCATCAGTAGGTGCTAAAGGCCTAATGCCCTTGACCCAGATGCGGACGACTAGGAAGGACTGTCATGGCTCTGTAGTACACCAGGTGAGCTGAGGTCTTTCCTTGGACTGCATCACTGCACAGTTCTTCCTCTGTCTAATCTTGCTGTCTTCCCCTTGCTCCCATGGGTGTTTAATCCCAGGAGTATTCCCTCATAAGTGTCCCGTGTAAAAATCTCTATCTTGGAGTTTGCTTCTGCGGAAACCTAGATGGGACAGCAGGCTAACCTAATAGTTATACGTAAGGTGCAGAAGTGCTTCTTTCCTTCCAGGGATACAAGAGACAGACGGGGATATTTTGTCTTTATTGTCTGAAGAGGGAGAATCTAGCATACTTCTCCACCAATTATTTAGCAGTAATTGAACGAGCCTGCCCTGACAGATCGTGCTATTAAGGAGGCAAAGGAGTTCTCTTTCTATGAACCAAGGAAGCGGGGAGCTGAGAAACCAGCTTGGATCGATGCATCTGAGAGCCCTGTGAACTCCACAGATAAAGGCCTGGGCGTGAAAAAACCGAGTGAGGACGGCAACCTTTGTGCCACACGGCGGCCCAAGTCCAGGGCCCTCGGAGGCCCATCGAGCCCACTGGCCACTGCTTTTCCTCAGCTTTCGTTCGGAGGGAAGGATCATATCAACATATATTTGCTCTCATTTCTCTGGAATTTTGTGTGTGAAGCGGTTCACCCAAATGGTGGATGGCTTTAGGAAAAGTGGATTAGAGCCATTTCTCATGCAGGTCTGTGTGCAAATAAACTTTGTTTGTGAATTGCACACTGTGTTGTCTTAAGCACTATTTTATCAGCATAAATATTTCAAGGGTTGTATCCTGGCATGAAAGATCATTTCCTATTTAATTATCTGCGTTTCAGTCACCATGCCCGATATGACAAATCATGATAAGGCAGCTCCAGTCCTCAGCTTTCAAGCTTCTGGGGGTGGAGACACATAATCTTCTTCTTAGGACACAATATTTTAAAGGTATTCTTGAGGGATGAACAAAAATCAAAATGTAATGGGATTACAAAAGGGTATAATAAACTCAGACTGTCATGCTGGGGTTTCTTAGAACTACGGGTACTATATTAGAGATGACTTTTAAGGCAAAAGTAGGAATGAGCCTCCGTGTGGACGGAGGGAAAGGTGAATTCAATATTAAGTAAGAGAGGTAAGGAAACATATCATACATTCCATAGTATGAGTTTGCTCCAAAAGTTCCTGGAAGGGATTGACAAGAAATCAGAATGGCTGAGGAGTCTGGGCGTTACTCTAAAACCCACAGGTGCCATTGCAAGTTTTGTAAGCAAGAGAGCATGATGTTTAAGTTTGTTTTAGAATGCTTATAGCACAGAGGAATACTGGGAGAGAAAGACGAGAGAGTGAAGACGCTGACATCATGGACAGTTTAAATGCTGACGGAAGGAAGGAAGGAAGGAAGGAAGGAAGGAAGGAAGGAAGGAAGGAAGGAAT
>NW_007245879.1:201415-207292 GCF_000164805.1 Carlito syrichta
TATTTTTTTTTTTAAGTTGGAGTCTCACTCTGTCGCCCAGACTGGAGTGCAGTGGCCACTCCCGGCCACCGCAGCCTTGACCTGCTGGGCTCCGGCAGTCCTTCCGCCTCAGCCTTCCGAGTAGCCGGAATTACAGGCGTGCGCTACCACGCCCGGCTGATTTTTTGATTTATTGTAGAGATGAGGTCTCGCTGCCCAGGCGGGTCTCGAACCCGCAGGCTCAGGCCATCCACTCACCTCAGCCTCCCAAAGGCACGGGATGACAGGCGGAGCCACCGAGTCCAGCGAGTATTTATTTTTGACTAAGAAATTTTGGAAGAAAAATTGTAGCATCATAAGACAGTGTCATGTCTCTCTTCTTCAGAGCTTGATTTTTTTCATTATAATGACATTTAGTTAGTTTTTCACTTGTTAACAATTTTACTTCTTAGAAACACTTATTTTCTTATGATTGCTTTTAAACTAAGAACACTTTAAATTTGCATATGTTTATCATTTTATTTGCTCACAGTTCTTTAGTTAACATCATCCTTTGGGATTCAGTTTTCTTCTTTTTAAAGATAATCCTTTTGCAATTTCTTTTATAAAGGTTGGTTGGTGGTAAAAGTTGCTTTTCATCTGAAGATTTTTTTTTTTAATCTCCGTTTTGTACAAGTGCTAAACCAATACTTAGAATTTTGAAGGTACTATTCTACCACATTTTGGATACATCATTGCTGTTGAGAAACCTTGTCTTGGCTTCATAGATGATACTTTTCCATTTGGTTGGTTTTAAGATCTTGTGTTTAGTATCTTGCAGTTTTACTGCTTCGAGTCTAAGCATGGATTTTATCTCAATACGTTTGGAATATATTGTGCTTCCTGAATTTATGAAATCATGATTTTCCGACAACGTGAACAGTTTTATCTCTTCTTATTCTCTCTTCCTAGTACTTCTACTCTGTAGTTTTCCCCTCTGTATCTCTTAATTTTTAAAAATATTTTCTGTCTCTTTATTTTTCCTGCTGCTCACTTGATGATTTCTTTAGATCTGTCTTTCAGTTTGCATAATGTTTCTTCAGCTAAGTCTAATATGATATTCAACATGTTTGAGGTTTTGTTTGTTTCTTGTTTCAATAAATGAATATCTGCCAAATGAGTGTCTTCCTCTGTCTACCTCTAGCAATTCCATTTAGGTTTTTTTTTCAGATTTACCTGTGGTTCTGTTATTTCTTAGGTTGCTGATAAGAACTTGGAGGGTTGAACCCAATGTGTAGGCTCTAGGTGCTTTTCCCTAGTTGCTGATAAAAGAATGTTCCATGTACTCTTATTGTTCTACATAAATGAAATACAAGTCAATTCTTGGTTTTTGAAGTTTTAGAAATTGCAAGGATGGACATGCCTACATACAATAAAGAAGAAAAAAGATTAAGGGTGGAGTTGCATAAGCTTTTGTATAAGATGCCATTGTGTTATTATAAATCAATATAACTGTTTTGAGGTATTTTAATTTTCTAATACACTACCTGCTATGCTGTAAGATTAACTAGACTTCTGTGTAAAATTTTTAGTGGGTACAAAATAGCAAAGGAGAAACCAGAGTATAACTGGAGAAGTTTGTGAGACGTGTTATGTATTTTCCTTGATTTTATGGACAGAAGAATTCATTTGACAAGTGACAAAAGTAGATTTATGACAAGTGCACACAACATAATATAACCTATCTTAATTTAAATATTTTCTTATAGCAAATAGTTTACACATTAAGAAGACTGAAAAGGCATGACAAGGAAGTTATTTTAGGTTAATTATTTAATTTTTGGTTAATTTGAAGTTTTCTCTATTAGATGAGATTTTAATCAGAAAACAATGATTTTTCTAAGAAACATTGTTCTTTTTCCAAGTGTTAATTAACCAACATTTTACTGTTTTAATATATTTTTACTTTTCTTCCTATTAAATAGCTATAATATTGCCAAAAAAATTTGTTTTGCCAAACTTAAATAATTAAATATTTAGATGCTAATATATGCTTGTATCTACCAAAATCCCCCAGGATCATTCCAAACTGCTATTTGGAAAGAAAATCCTTTAAGAAAATTATTGTATAATTGCTAACACATTACTACCAATAGTTATTGATTCAGGTAAAGTATTTTCAACCTACTTATACTGGTACTCTATCTTATTAAAATAGCTTCTTATGAGTGAGAATATATGGTACTCAGTTCTTTGTTTCTGAGATCAACCACTGAGTATTATAGACTCTAAATCCATCTAAGATGCTGCAAAGTCCATAGTTTTGTCCTTCTTTATGGCTGTGTAATATTCCACCATGCGTATGTACTGCATTATTTTAACCAATCCATTTGACCCCGAGAACTTATCATAATACTATCAGAAAAGGATTGGCAGTTGTGGGAGATTGCCAAGGGAGGGAGGGGCATACAACATCAATAAGAGGACCTGATCTCACACCAGGCTCAGTGAGAACCAACAGGAGGCCCAAACTTTACCTGTATGATGGCCACTTGTGTACATAACCCTGAAGTGTACCTCTCATCTTTCAAACTAAATAAAATAAAAGATTTTAACAGTAGCTTCTGATTATGTAAAACTCCATTTACTTCTAGCAGTGTGTGTCTTATGCAACCTTTTTAAAACAATGAGGCTCAACTGCACATGCTACAATGTATGAGTTATCCATTTTGTCATGCCCTTATCCACCCGCCTATCCGTCCCCATAATGTTACCAAACCAAACTGGGTCCACTGGTCCCAGCATGACAAAAAGCCAAACCCTGAAGCATCAGATTTTTGGAATGAGAAGGGCTTATTGCCAGTGGACTAACAGGCAGACGGGAAGAAACACCCAAACCCGTCTGGGGCTGGGTCAGGTTGTTACAAGCCTGGGGTGATATGGCATGATGGGATTGGATCTTGCAATGAGGTGATGCTGAGAGGTGTGATCTGACGGGCTTCTGCCCGGGCTGAGGCCGGGTTCCATCTGCTCAGGTCCTGCCACGTGGTATCCTTCTTAATTCAACCCCCTATTCATCCCTGTTACTTTCACCAGGCACTTAGGTTCCACTTCTGATTGCACACGTGTTTTTTCTGGGCATGCTCTGCTTCGGTGACCTTCAACCAGGGGGTCTATGGTCCCTGGAAAACAACTCACCTTTATGACATAAAAGTCGAGCCCGATTGATCTGGTGCAGTTACAATAACAGAGTAAATTGCACAGTAGTCAGTGAACCTCTAATTGTAGTTTGTGACGTTGCTAACAAGATTTACTCCCCTCGTAGAGCTGATTGTCTGAGGCAGTATAGAGCTAAAGAAGCATCCACTTCACAGCTGAGAAGCAAACCCTGTATGTAGGATTCAAAGGGACAGCACTTTACCACATTCTGGTTAAAAAGTGTCCCTATTTTCTAACGAACATAACCTTTGGGAATGACAGGCATTATCCCTAGTTCAACCACACTGACAAATGATCACTAGCTATTTTGTCCTGTGCCTTAAGAAAAGTAAATCAGTTAAACACTTGTGTATATATGATATATGTCAACAACAGTCTGTTTCCTTCTCCCTCCAAAATGTAAGTCTATTCAAATCCTCAAACCTGGTATTATTATGCATCACTGACCACGTTTCCTGTTAGCATGGACAACAAAATTGACAAGCTATAACACAGATTAGGAAAATCGCTCCGTGTAAAACTACAGTTCAAGTAGAATTTGGAGCCAGTAAATCGTCTGTAAATTATGGCACCTTATCCTCAAAGTTTTAAATTGAATAAGTTGTGCTTCCTAAAATTGGAAAAGACATTTAGTCAGTTTTTTTTTTCTATAGTAAGAAATGGGTATGGTATTAAAATATGCATCTTATCTTCTGTTTGCTGCTTGAGGTATGACGAGATGAATCTCATCTTTACATAAAATCAAAATGCAGTTCACACTGTGAACTTTTTACAAACCAGTTTGAGCAGAACACTCATTAAGGGTAATGGAAATTGAACATATACAGACACTGTTACACCACAACAAAATTTAAATCTCTAATGTACAGGATATTACTAAACATGAAAGATTCATGAGTTGGGATCTTAAAATTAAAAGGTATGTAATTTGGTTTACAAATCAAATCGATCTTTCCCGTGTTTATAGAACTTGCTATGCTGTCCCCGAATGCTGCTACCACTAGAAAGTCAGTTCTTTATTGCTCTAACCAGGTGCAACAAACATAGCACGAAATAAGCGTAAGCTAAATATATGCAAATTTGATCCCATTGGAACTTTATGGCCGAAAATTGGGAGAGCCTAAAACATACACTTCACTGCTCGGGAAATATTTCACTCGCATCCTATCTAGTTTTTAAAATTTATCTCTCATGCCTCCTCGCCCATACCTAACTCTTCTTTAGCTACCGAGTTTACACTACGAGTCGGTGAATGTCTGCCAGGGTTTTCATAACAAAATGCCACAGACTGAGTGGCTTAACCCACGGGAATTTATTTTCCCAGAGTTCTGGGACTAGTCATCTAGATCAAGGTGCTGTCAGGGTGGGTTTCTCCTGGGGCCTCTCTCTGGCTTGAAGACATCTGCCTTCTCACCGTGTACTCAAACGGCCATAGTTCTGGGGGTGTGCATTCCCGGGGTCTGTCTGTCTTCTCGTAAGGACACCAGTCTTGTTGGACTAAGGCCCCAGACATGTAGACGTCACTTAATCTCGGCTTCTGAAAGGATGTGTCTCCAAATGCAGTCACGTGTAAGGGCCTCAACATGTGCTTCTGACACGAGTTAGTCCACAACAGTCGACCGTTATGTGTTTCTTTCTGTTGTTGCCATAAAAATTAAAGTGTGGGTCTCTGCTGAAGGCCTCCAGAGGCCGTTGGCTAATTCTGTGTCTCTAGACCTCACTTTTCACAGTTACGGTGTTTGTAGAAAATGTGTGAATTGAAGCCAATGTTCATAAGAAGAAGCGTCACTCAGTGTTGAAGCCCATGGACCTACCCAGGCTGCCTGGATCTGTATCCGGCCTCCAGCACTTATGGGTATCTGTGGAGAGAGCTTGGGAACGTCACTCAACCTCTGTGCACCTCAGTCCCCTTATGCATATAATTGGCACGAATAACCTTCAGATGCACTTCGCCAAGTATTAGGAAGAAGCCCTGGCAACTAGAATATGCACATAAGTTAATATGTATTCTTCTTATTGAGCACATTTTCTATCTATTCTGAGTATTTAAAGGCATACTTTGAGTACTTTTTGAAGTGAAGAAGAATTTTTTTTTTAAATAATACTTTTTCCCCGGCTCAGTGGCTCACGCCTGTATCCCAGCACTTGGGGAGGTGGAGGCAAGAAGACTGCCTGAGTCCAGGGGTTTCAGACCAGCCTGGGCCGCATGACAAGACCTCGTCTCTACAACAAATCGACAATAATAATAAAGTTTTTACTTGCAAGTTGGTCAAACGCCTGGACTCTCCTCTCGGGCTGCCAGGTCTGTGTGCCGGCTGTATCTCTTCCTAGCCTGAGGTCTTCTGGCATATCCTCTACCCTCTCTAAATCTAACTTCACATTTGGGGACAATGAGCAGGAAAACGGGCGCCTCGTGGTGGTGGCGCGCGCATTAAATGCAGCGCTGTACATGAAGCAGGGTGTGCTGGACGCCGACGCCGAGTTCGTTTGTTCCGCGTTGCTTTCGGAGCCAGCGTCTCGCCCCGTCGCCGGGCGGGGCGGGGCGGGGCGGGGCGGCACACTCTCGGCCACTCCAGTCTGCAAGGAGCGGGCGCGACGGGCGCACGCCCCCACGCTCAGTTCGCTCCGTGACCGGCCGCAGAGACCGGGGCTCGCCCGTCGCCCGGACGGCTCTCGAGCGCGCGGGCGCAGACGGGCCGC
>NW_007245879.1:207676-223870 GCF_000164805.1 Carlito syrichta
CCGGAAGGCGGGCGAGCTCGGAGCAGCCGGGAGGCCCGACGGCCGGGAGCTGGCGGCCTTGGCCTCCGGGCAGCGGCGCCCGCTCCTGGGCCGGAGCGAGGCCGCCTGCAGTCTGTCCCTAGGCGGCCACAGGGCAGGGCGCCAGACACATGCCTGAAGATGCCGCTGGCCGGCGGGGAAACGCGGAAACGTAGTGTATGCCTTGTACGACTGCACGCGGGTGTATGCCTATTTTTCCTGCATAGGTGTGTGAAAAAATATGCACATGGACATCTGGATAGGCCCCAGGAATGGTGTTTGTCTTGAAGTCCTTGGGCTCAGTGGCTCACGTCTGGAAGCCCGGCTCTTTGGGAGGCAGAGGCGAGAAGATTACCTGTCCCTGGGGGTTCGAGACCAGCCTGGGCAACTTGCAGAGACCTCCTCTCTACAATCAATGAAAAAAAAATTAGCTGAGTGGTGACACATGCCTCTGATTCCAGCTCTCTGGAAGGTTGAGGTGGAAGGATCGCCTGAGCCCAGCAGTTTGAGGCTGCGGTGTCTATGAGCGTGCCACTGCACTCCAGCCTGGGCAACAGGGTGAGACTCCAGCACAAAAAAGAAAGAAAACCCAGCCATTGTCTTGGTAAGCTATTGTGCGGCCATGTGCTCTTTGAGCCATCCCTCTCTTTCTAAATCACTTTCTAAATAAACTATATTTTGTAATCTTAAAAAAAAGAATATTTAGCCAGGCTCGGTGGCTCAGCCTGTACTCCCGTGCTTTGGGAGGCCGAGGTGAGTGGATTGCCTGAGCCCGCGGGTTCGAGACCCACCTGGGCAACTTGGCGAGACCTCATCTCTACAGTAAATCAAAAAATCAGCCGGGTGTGGTAGCGCGTGCCTGTGGTTCCAGCTACTTGGAAGGCTGAGGCGGAAGGATCGCTGGAGCCCAGCAGGTTGAGGCTGTGGTGGCCGGGAGCGGCCGCTGCACCCCAGTCCGGGCGACAGAGTGAGACTCCACCTCAAAAAAAAAAAAAAGAATATTTGATATTGGAACTACAGTTAGATGTGCAAATAATAATAACAGAACCTGGAGTTAGTGGTAATTTCTAATTCAGACGCTCCAACTAAATGTCATGACCCTCGGCCAAGTCCGTGCATTCTGTGTTTCTTGGTTCCCTCATTTATTGAAATAAAACAAGAAAATGCACCTTCTCTATCTCAGAGTTGCTATAGGAATTACACGAGATGAAAATTCTTTGCCTTGCTGAAAGAACAATTTAAATGTCAGGTATCAGGGTTAGTAGCAGTAAGAAAAATAATAATGGCGCTTCTCATTCTAGACGATTCGCGATCACAGTGAACATTTTGCTCTTTCTGTGTAGCATATCCTTTGGAAGCACAAATTCTATTAAAGTCCATTCTGGAATAGAATGGAAGCTAAATGCCTCATGACTGGACGAGAAGGACTGAGTTTGGACTCATTCATTCTTGCTGATGAAAGAATGGGCCCAGCACAGTGGCAGCCGTCGGAGCTCAGGGCCACTGTGTCCGGTTTGATCCCAGCTGGCCGAGCCACGGGAGCTTCTGCACAGATACTATCAGCACGTTGCTCGTTCAGAGTTTATCTTGCTTCAGTGATTGGTGCACTAACAAAGCCGGGAGGTAAAGGAGCCTCGGTCCTCCACATGCCTGGAGAGAGGATTAGAGAGTTTCTTTTCTTTCGGTAACTGTGTCTGCTTTCAGTATTTGCAGGGCTTATTTTTAATAACTGGAGAGAAAAAGGCAATGTGGAAATGTTCTTTCTGAACAACAGGAAAGGCAATACGATTTGTGATAAAAGCTCCCTTCTTCTACAAAATAAATGGCACAGACTTAATTACCCATCACTTCCCTGCATCCGACTTGAAGCCCTGTTCTTCTGGCTAGTCCAATTTTGAGTTAAAAAAAAATGCAAGGAGGAAGGATTTGTTTCCCCCTTTCAAAAATATCTTTGAGATGTTTTTTGCTCCAGTGTAGGAAAATTTATGAGGTGCACGTCTTTGATTGTTCTTTAGGCTGAAATTGCGACCGTACGCCATCTCGTCACTGAGCATTATTTTATGGAATGGCAGCTGTCAAAAATGACACTAAATCTTACACTTGGCAGGTTGCATCTCACAGGGAGATTCTGTGAGTGTTACAACTTTGAGGGCACACACAGCCAGTGTGATCAAGCACTGAAACCTTGGCTTTGCAGCTGGTTACTGCACGGACGCCCATAGTCATGGTTTAAATTGTGCACATATGTGCATGGTGGGCGACTCCCTGGATTCCACTCGTAGGATGACATGTGAGTTTGTTTAGTGAGCTGCTGAGGTTTTTGATCTGCATGTGTAAGTCTACCTGTTCCTACCTATAGTAGAAACCACACCCTGGATGCTCAGTGTACTGGAAGCGAAAGTGGCTTTAGAGTGAGTGAGACGCAGGTTCACATTCTGGCTCTGCCACTTTGCCAGGTGTGACCACAGGCAAGTTAGTGAAAGTATCTGAAACCCAGAGTCCTCATGTTACCTTCATGGGAATTTTAGAGGACCGGAGAATATATGTAAAACACAGAGTCTGTTGGTTCATTGGAATAATAGATTATCCTGGGAAAATACTTACCCTCATAATGCATAAATTGGCCGGGCTCGGTGGCTTGGCCTGTAATCCCAGCACTTTGGAAGGCCAAGGCAAGAGGATTGCCTGAGCCCATGGGTTCGAGACCAGCCCCGGAAACTTGGCAAGACCTCGTCTCTACAATAAATAAAAAATTAGCCATGCATGGTAGTATGCACCTGTAGTTCCAGCTACGGAAGGATCACTCGACCCCAGCAGGTCAGGTCTGTGGTGGCCATGAGCATGTTACTGAACTCCAGCCTGGGCAACAGAGTAAGACTCCAGCTCAAAAAAAAATTCATAGATTGAGCTTATAAAATGATTTTTACTGATGCGGTTTCAGAAATAATTTAGATCCAAACAGTTTTCATTTGTTTCAAAGTAAATGTTGTATCCTGACCTATGAGAGACTTCTGAAATAATGCTATTTTTAAAATGCAACATGTAGGAAGAACTTCCTGTTTTTCCTTTCCTCCCACTAGTTTTGGTGCCATTGACTACCAGGAATGCACTCGGTTTATGAGCATCTACTCATGTGTTAACTTCTGAACAGAGAAGGAAGCCTGAGCTGAAGGCAAATTCTCTCTGGAAGTGGCTATGCATTTGCTGACCGGTTAGCAGCACCCTGTGGGCAGGCCCCAGCTTCCATTACAGGGCAGCCTATCTTGGGAACACACACCCACAACACATGTGGCAGGCACAGGCCACCACAGGCAGTTCAGTCTCGCCATATGAGCTCCTGCCCTGGGTGTGGGAGAGGCAGCTGGTCTGCGCTCACCTTGGATGAGAAAGCTACCAGTCAGCCAGAGGCCACTGAAACACGGACAGAGCCCTGGGACTCCCAGAAGATGCATGCATCTTTCGGGAATTCATCAGTTTGGTCACTGGGCAAAATATGTACACCCCGAACGTCCTTTTTAACCACTTTATTTTATGCTCTATTTTTATGGAACTCATCCTGCTTCTTCACACGGGAAATTAAAGATGAGTAAGAATAGCCTTTTTCGTCTCAGAAGAGAGAGGCACAAATGCATGTTGTACAAGACCTAGTACCTAGTGAAGACTGCTAATATTGGATGTGGTTGGTGCTCTCACAAAAGTACATGGGAAGCCTTAGGGCATCACGGAGTGAGGAGTGTTGAATTCTGTCTGGAGGGCCTCAAAGAGTGGGTGACGTTGGGGCAGACTTGCCAGTTGAAGAAAACAGCTGAGAAGCACGTTCTAAGTGGAAGAGACAACATGAGCAAAGCTTGAGAGGAAGGAAACCTCCCCGTTCTTGGGAATACCAGGGTGTGCAGACAGTGGGTGTTGTTTAGTTTCAGGAAAATAGAGTCAGGGCTGAATGGCATGCTAAGTCACTCGGGCTTTGTTCCTGGTGGCATAAAGTGCTAGTGAGTGAGAAACTGCCATGAGAGAAGGGTAAGGACGAGCCCATATGGCAGAAAATTATCTCCGGTAACAATGTGGGAAGCAGCCTGGGGTTGGGTCCAGGCTGGAGGAGCTCGTTATAAAACCATGAAATAATCTGAGGAAGGAACACAGTCGGGTAGGCATTGCTCACAATTGAGAGGCAAAATGGTGTGGCTCCTGCTTCACAGAATAGGAGTTTATGGACTGTAGATAATGAATTGAAGAATCGATGCAAGGCAAGAAGTTTTATATCGACAGTTACTTGGATAAAGCTGAAATTTCTGAGAGCATTTTATGAAAATTCTATTTTGAAGAGTCATCCTTCTTGTTTCAGCTACATGCTGCTGGGTGGACAAAAGTCTGCAATGCTCAACCACGTATTCAGTCTTCATTCAGTACATCTGTGGGTACTATCGCCATGTGTGAGAAACGCTAAGTGCTAGATGTTAAGTTAGACACAACCTCTATCTCTGCGTATCTCACTGTCGACTGAAAATAAATGATGCTATATGCCAGAAAATGTCATAATGATTCTGTGTCTGGAAACTGGCATCTCTGGAAAAAAATTCCCATTAGGTGTCCAAAATAAGTCTCTTCTTAACTGTGATTTTGGGATGCAATTTCCCTATGACATTGGATGAAGCAATTTCATCCTGCTGGCAATGAAACAGACACCATTGTGCTAGACCATCATACAGCACAAGGTTAATCAGGTTATTGGGGTCCTGTATTTCAGCTAATTTGGGACCACAGAAGACAATTTTTACGTCCGTGGTTCAGGAATGTGTTGACTTATTCTTTTTCTTTTTTAACATAAATCCTTTCTAAAAAAATAAAACTACAGAGTTCACAACAGGAATCAAACACCTCACTGAGGTGAGAAAGTACGCCATAGATTCTCAGCCTGAATGAGGAAATCTACCATCTCTCTCTCATTTTGAGACAGGGCATCTCTTTCTCATTTTGAGACAGGGGATGTTGATGCCACCAAAACTTTTGTTCAGCAGAAAATAGTTTGGGAGTAGTTTGAGTATTTCAGAATGTGGTATGGGAAACATTAAGAGAAGCTACAGTTGCTCTGTTGCTGAGGGGAAAAAAAAAATTCTACCTTAAAAACAACCCAGAAAGTAAATCAATTTTTTTAAATCCAGTCTTGTCAAAATGGCCCTGCCTAATGACCAGGAGTCTGGAGCTGACAGAATGGAGCATAATGGATGACACTAATGTCTCCATCTTCGTTAATTACAGGGAAGCTTTGGAACCTGAGTAATGTTTATTGTCGATGTCCATCTCTGTTGCGTCCTGTTCAAATTGAATGTCACAGAATTTTATTTATCCCCAATTTAAAAAAGCGTTCTGTAATCCAGAGCTTATCGTATTAACGCCTCCTCTAAACAAGGGCAGAGATGCAAATAAAGAGGTTATTAAAATCGGCTGTAAAAGACATAGATCTTTCATTAAAAGTTTCTAGACAAGCAGAAACACATAAGCTTAACTCAAGGAGATTAACATGGTTAGGTTAGAGGCTAATTGTGTTTTGCATCTGAAATGTAATAAAAGTTTGTACCCTTCGGGGGGAAATGCAGCTAAGGTTCATCAATTTTTACCATCTTTAATTCTGCAAACCCTGGAAAACTAATTCAGAGCAATAGTACGGCTAGTTAAGATGATAAATCTCTAATTAAACAAGGAGCTATCTTCTTAAATGAATAATCTGTATCCAGATCTCAATGTGTCTCGGCATATTTAACTGTCTGTGTGTGGGAAAGTCAAGCCAGGTTCATAATCTTGGAGGTAGAAAGCTTGAGTTATTTTTGAGATTCTATTGACATGAGTGTAAATTATTAATATCGTCATTTCCTAAAAGCAATTTTGCCACTTTATGAATATGAACTTTATGAAAATTTTATTATAATTTTTCCAGCCAATTACTTTGTCAGAGGACTTCAAGATGGATTCTTTAAAACATAAGTTTCTGTCTAAGTCGCGTTGAAATCCGAAAGGCTTCAGGCACTTTTGTGGAGGAGGTAGTGGTCTTATGTGTGAAATCCAAAGATTGCAAGTCAAGCAGAACATTGCCTTTGTTTTCCAAACATGACTATGCTGCCTGTTTCATGTTTGTAAAGCCGTCACTCATATAAGTATGATTTAAGATGCATAATATATTCATTTAAGATGCATGGTATATATGTATTTAAAGTACTTGATTTCACAATTATTAAAACATCTTTGTTGAGTGAATATTCTGGATTTCAGTCTTCAGTACTGAAATAGTTTCAATCTTCAGTAGACAAAAGCTGAGAATACTGCCTAACATATAAACAAAATCAACCAATTTAGAGAAAATTATCGTTTCACTTTGTCACTTGAGATATTATTTTTCAAACTATTAAAATCTGTGTACTATTCAGTTGTTGGCAGTTTGTTCATGTGTTTAGCATTATATATTGGATGCTAGTTAAAGTCAACAATGCAAAAAGAAAATAATTTTAAACTTCAAACAATTGTTAATCATAAGGCAGAATGAGTAAATCAGATTTCACCTGAAAGAATGTCTGGATATGATCACTGACAACTTGACATGTCAAGGCAAAGAAATGTTGTCCCTTTCCCACCCAAGAAAAGAATAAATGATGTGTAAATCTGCAGGAAAAGGGATTTTTAAAAAGATGGGGGGTCTGCAGTGAGGGGTGATGAGACCACGCTTTGTGGACTGCATTACAGATTGTGGTTCCGTTTTTTGTTGAGTTGGAGTCTCACTCTGTCGCCCAGGCTGGAGTGCAGTGGCATGCTGGTGGCCCCGCAACCTCATCCTGCTGGGCTCCAGCGATCCTTCCGCCTCAGCCCTCCAAGTAGCCAGAACTGCAGGCGCACTACCACGTTCAGCTAATTTTTTGATTTATTGTAGAGACGAGGTCTCGCCAAGGTGCCCAGGCTCGTCTCGAACCCGCGGACTCAGGCAATCCACTTGCCTCGGCCTCCCAAAGTGCTGGAATGACAGACTGAGCCACAGAGCCCAGCCAGACTGGCTTTAGATACACGGAATCCTTGACTCTGGGCTTCAAACCAGAAAACCAAAAGCACTGGTGAAGATGACTCTGGTTGGAGCGAGGTGCTATCCTCTGTGCAGCTGCTTCATTGACACCTTGTCACGTTAAATTCATCGTGAGTTAGAAGTAAGAGAAAGGCAGCATGACAAAAGGAAACAAAAAGAAATCAAAGTATTGCAGAAGACCTGGGACCAATCTGAAAGACAAGCTTCCAGTGGAATTTCCAACGTGCCTCTTCCATTCTGTGATGTTATAAAAGCAAAGTCTTCATTAGCTACCTCTGGTGTGTGCAATCCCCACAACAGAAATAAAGAGGAAATGAGATGTTCCATTTTTAATATTGCACATACAATCATTTTAGAGTGTGGAGGTTAATTCCCCCCACAAAAGTGCATGAAAGAAATTAAAGGAAACAATTTGAACATTTTAATTCTTTTCATGCATTTCAAGGAGAGGAATTAGGCACCAAAACACAAAACAATTATATGTGTAATTTAAAATACATCTTGATTTTTTCATAGCAATAAATAGGCAATGGCACTAAAGTGCAAAGCTTACCTTGCATAAATGAAACATTTGCCTACCTAATAATAGGAAATGTAACTGTATCAGATGCCTAGTTCACCAAAATAATATTGGTGTGGTGACATGAGCACTAGTCATTGTTACTTAAAAGGTACACAGGAACGAAACTAGACGTAACCAAAGCTATATCTCCAATTTCCCTTCTAACTTCCCTCTGTATTTCAAAATGTAATGCTGTGTTTATTCGGGAATCACTTAAATTCTCAGAAGCCTTTAACGGAATTGGTAACTTCGAACCCTTTGACTTACTGCTAACCAGACAATGTGCCAAACATCCTAGGATCTAGGGGGAAAATGCCTTGTATCCCAATATTCGAGATGGTTAAGTCACCTTTCTTTTGGTGCCCTTTGCCAAGTCCTTCTCCCCTTGGGACTTTCAGAAACAGGTTGTTAGCTCCATTTATGATGCCGCTTTCATTTATTTCCAGATGACAAGACTGAGTCGTATTCCATGCAAGGACCCATCTTCTAGTGGTCATAGTGAAGTTTCACACGAAGGGAGAGCCCAGACCCTGAACCTCAAGGTCAAATGTATCACACAAAACTTGCATGTGTGTCCTGTTAGGTTGATTGTGTTCATATGTGTCCAATGAAGTTGAGAAACTGTCGGGAAAAAATGTAAGCGAAAATGTCAGTGTGTGCTGTGGACCGGTGAAACCCCTCAAAGTTCACGTATGGAAGCCCCAGCCCCGATGTGACTGTATTTGGAGATGGAACTTTTAGGAAGTAATTGCGGTTAGATGAGGGGGAGACGGGCAGGTGTACCCCTAGGAAGAGAAACGGACTTCAGCGCTTTCTTTCTCTGCCACGTGAGGAGACAGCAAAAAGGCAGCCATCTGCAGCCGGGAGAGGCAACCCACCATGCCACCACCTTGGTCTTGGGCCTGCAGCTACCAGAACAGTGAGAAGATAAGATGCGTTTCTGTCCTGTAAAGCATCCAGCTTGTGGGATCTGGGGGTCGTCCAAGCTGACCAACGCAAGGTGTGCTGAGGACTGGGCGCACTCTCCTCGGGAGGTGTGCGGCACTGGCATGGTTGCCGCTGCTCCTCAAGGTGCAGGTGTTCAGCCATACCTCAGGGCCGGGAGTCAAGGGCGCAAAGTCTCCTTCCTTTCGTCTTCGCTCAACCCTCAGCTAAGTGAATTGCAGGACTGTTTCTCGCTTGTTACCATGACCTAAGAAAGCCGTGCACCTGAGCATCTGAATGTCTCCACAGAGTCCAGCTGTCTGGACTAGTACAGACTTTTACCCCTGCCAATCTCAGGTGGCAAAAAGCTGCATAAGCGCATGAAAGTCAAAGGGAAACGTACACGTATTCCAGTAATGCACACTCCGAAATCGGCAGCCAAGGAAGGCAACAAGGCAGTCCGCCCTTACTCACGCTTGGACTGCAGTAAGCAAGCTTTGCCGTTCTTTATTGTATCCATCTCCTCGCCCGTCCAATAAGCAGCAACATCGTGAGCCAGCGGCGACGCCAGGCACTTCGAGGCCCGATGAGGCAAGGCCACCGCTTTCCGGAACGCTCAGGAACGGGTGTAAGAAGGGCATCTTACAACAGAATGCAAACTGCTGCGGCCGAAACTCCGCATCACGTGTTTTGGGGGCACAAGGGGAGCGGACTGCCCTGCCCCCCGCGTGGGGAAGCCTGCGCCCCTGGCCCGCGGTGAACGCAGAGCGGAGGGTCCCCGCCTCATTTCAGGTGTGGAATTGGAGGGCAGCACGGAGGCCGCGTCCATCCCGACGGGCGGTGCATCCCACGCACGAGTGGGCGGGTGGGGAAACGCGGACACCAGAAGACCTCAAACCAAACGTTAACTCGCGCGCCCGTTAATTGCCATTTAGAGCAGGCAAAGTACGAGGAAGGGGAACGCGTCCCTTAAAAGTGCATTACCGGCTGCGTAGAGCTAACTGGAATCAGAGGATATAGATTGGAGAAGACAGTGTCATACATGGGCATGAGGAGACATTGCCTTCTTAAAATGGGAACTTCGCGATAGCCTAACGGGCTGATATTCTCTTCACTTCGAGGTTTTTCGAAAGAGAATCAGTATGTTTTCAGCAAGAGCTTCGCTTTCTGGATAGATCTTTCTACTTTCAGTTTCCGTCTAGGAGGGCACCGGCAATACCAACCCTGAGAGGTTGAGAAAAAAAAGCCGCTCTTTTCCATTCCTAACCAAATCCAGACAAGACGCTCCCTCTGATCCTCTCTGCGCTCATTAACAAAGTAATCCTCCTTGTACTGCCAGGAAAAAAAATTTTTTCAATAAATAATGAGTAAACTTCTCATTCTGTTCTTTGTGATGTACAAAGCCTCTCCCCTGAACCAAACAAGACCCACACAAAGAGGGAAAGTTCCACTGAACTGATTGAGTAATAAGTTATTAGCCTAAATGAGAACATCAAATATTATTGAAATCATTATACATAATTACTCTCTTTGGAAACGTGAGGAATTCAAATCCCACGTAATACTCAGTACTCAAGATCTCAGAGAGCTCACTGTTAATTTACCAATTTGACAAGAATAAGAAGTAGAAAATAAATTGGGAAGAAAAATATGTACATTCAAATGATACAATAATAGACTCAACACCAGAATTTTAGGAAAGTTGAAAGGGAAGCCGGAGAGACTGAAGAGCTTGCTAAACTTAACACAACTAGTTACTTTCAGAACTAGTATGGAGAAGCCAGATCTCTACATACCTAGTTTTCTGTTTCCTTCCTTATGATTTTTATCTTGAAAGGACTAAACAAATGAGTTGTGCAGATTACATATGTGGTATGAATAGTATTTTACAAAAGAATTTTGACCAAACTATATATTTTCCCAAACACATCTGAATTGATATTCATTTTCCAAATTGCTATATTTTTGCCATAAGCACTTACTATACTTGAGACTAGGATAGCACCTTCTTTCAAATACAATTTTTTCAATAAATAATATTAAATGTTTCTAAATGTTAAAATCACGGCATACTGTGTGCACTTGCATATTCAGGCATATTTCATTTTCCATCATTTTGCTGTGAAGTTTAAAAAAATACATTCTATCTCCAAAGAAACAAAGGAAAGAACATCTATAAACGATAGAGAATTCTAGCTCAAGCAGCACCATGACTCATAGTGGAGAAGATGAAGACAAAATTAAAGGAAGATTATTTGCTCAGTATGGGGAAAATAATTTTATCCTATCCATTAATTGAAACTAACTATAAAAGTCTTGTTCAAAAGCATGGGCCATGTCATTACAGAAAAGATGATGTAAACCTCTAACCTTTGTTAAATGTCCGTATGCATTAGTGAAACTTGAGCAAATATTCATGAGTTTAGAGATATTTTTAGTATTTGGCTTCAACAGTGAAAAAATATGCACAAACTTTGCCATAAACAAATCATTTTTTAAAGAAAAACATGTGGTCCCCATGTCACCTATTGAATGTGTAAACTTGCTAATTAATATTTGGAAAAGCTTTGAAGATGAGACGTGCTATATGTGTTAGCACTATTATTTGAGTACTATAGCCTCCATAAATTGAATGTATGTGCAAATGAAATGCCACCCCTTTGATCTGCATGGATAATTACTAGACTCTGCCCTCTTCTTAAGCTGTAAATCATAACTTCTCAAGGTTTATATTAGAATTCCAGACTACTAATACAAAGATAAAGATATAGATATAGCTATCCATATGTATATGGAAATTGGAGATAAAATTTTTATATTATGTACATATAAGGAAAAGACAATGTGTTAAATATGGTGCTTTTCTAGCATAGATAACATAAATGGAAAGTCAAACGTTGGATGCAGTCCAACAGTGAACTGGTAATGAGATGCCAGGTGCTTCTGGTGAATGCAAACCTAGATGGCAAAACCAAAAGACTGACTTTACACAATAAGTCTATCATCCAAACAGTAAATAGGTATTTATTGCTACCCAGGGAGCCATAGTATTTGTAGATATCAATAGGGTGTTTTGGGGGGCAATATTTTAAATTAAAATTTATTTTCAAACATCAGTTGTTTGAAATTGTACATGGTAGCTTGTTGAAGCCGGGGAAATGGAGCAATAAACAATTCCAAAGAGTCTGCAGTCTAACACTGTATATTCTGAAAATAGTTCCAGAAAGCCAAAAGTAGGAGATAGTGAGAGAGAAGACAAAGACAGATGGACAGTGCTAAGAGATAGCTGTCGACGTGAAAATTCAGAGTCAAATGACCTGTCATTGGTGCAGCTGCAGAGAACTTCCTAGGGGCTTTCCGCATCCTGCAGGATTTCTGGTCTAATGTGGAAAAACTCTGATCCTTTACCTTGAACGAGGGTAGAAAAGACACTACCTTTACAATCTTATTTCTGCCACACACTCTATATTTTATGCAGGAGATATTTTGCTGTAATTTTCTCTAGCTAATGTCCCTATTATTTTTAAATTATTCCTCAGAGCTAATTAACTTCAGCAGGCTTAGATCCTAGCATTTCACCTTATGGCTTTATACTCTTCTAATTGCTTGAACAATGCTTTCTGTCAGAGGAGATGGTTTCATTCAGAATATTTGAAGTATTAAATTAAGTTCCATAAACAAGTAGTTGAGGTTCTCATACATGTAAGACATATAAAAAAAAAACTTAAGTAAAATTAAAATAGAAAAAAAATTATGTTCCTTTTTAAAACACTTGAAATCTTCTGAAATTGATCTTCTGTTGTAAACACAAAACAAGAAACTAGTGTATCATCAGATGAGTCTCTAAAGGGCAAAAAGGGGTGGGGAGCAAGTGAAGAATCTAAATAATTCAGCATTTCTCATTTTTGTTTAATTTATCTGAATAAGTTAGCTAATTCCAGATAAAATTCAGCTAGGGATAGGTGACTTTTGATTTTAATGTTAATTATCTCACTATGGTTTCTAGCAATTAAGTCAAAAGAATGGGTCAGGTAAATTGTATTTAGAACCAACTATAACTTTCGTGATATAAAAAAATAGAAGGTAACTTCCTTTATGCTATATAGGTTCTTCATTTAATTGGCAAAAATATAGTTACTATTTTTCCTCTACATAGGCTACTGATTCTAATTTAAATATTGTATATAGTATTTTCTTTAAATTTAAAGGTGACATTCTATTTGGTGTTGGATGAAAGAAAAAACTTAAACTGTTACGTATAACACGCTTACATATAATTGGTCTTACCGAGTTACTAGTTAAATTGCAGTTGAGGGAAGGGCATACCTCATCAACAAGGGTACCTGCATGATCAATGTTTGTATATCTAACCCTGAATTGTACCCCACATCTTTACAGTAAAATAATAATAAATAAATAAAATTTTTAAAAAAGAAAAACAATTCCTTTACAATGAAGGACATGGGAATGTCTTTCTACAACACATAGGCTCCTAGAAAAAAGAGCATCAAAACAAAAGGATGTGTTTGTTTGCATTTATTTATTCGTGAAACATTTTGTGAGCACCAATCATTTGCAAGACACTGTAATAATTAATATGCCCACTGAGTGCAAACATGAATAAATACTTCCTGTCCTGAATAGTAATCACATTCTAAAGACATAAAAAAATGAATCTACAATAAAACTGGATGAGCACCACCAGAGAAGAAGAAACAGAGGGTAGGAATGCAAAGCAAAGTGTTGTTGGCTCACCCTCGGAAAATCAAAGCAGGCACTTCCTAGGAGGTGAGATGCAAAGCTCTTAATTAGCACAGCCACCAGATCCATTGAGAATCTATTGGAACAAGGGAGGCCCTACGCTGGAAAAATGCAAATAGAAATAGACATGAAAAATTGTTCACAAAGTCTGTGTATTGAATTAGCATGTATTTTATCCATATTCCAAGTTAAACTATTCATAATATGCCTCACTATTTTTATGTAAAAGTTAACAGCCCAATTCTAAAAACAAGAAAAAAGAGCAAGAAATCAAACTTGTGCAAATTAAAAATAAATTGAACTTTAACTCTGTTCAAAATTAATTTCCTTGATAAGACAGCTGCTTGAATATGAATCTGAATTTGTGCATTTTTTGAGACATGGCTATATATGCATCATCTTTGACATCCATTCAGGTTGTCCCCCTCTTGATTGGAAATGGGCAAACCTGGACAGTAACACCATAGGGAATTAGGGCTCCTTTTTTTCAACTCTATTCATGAGGGCTATTTTCTAGAACGCCCGAATTTTCCAAGATTCTTTATTTGAATTCATGTGAATAAGTTATCGGAGTCTGATTTGGCCAGGACTGCTTCACTAATGTTTCCCGTGTCAATATCAAAACGATGCAGTCTGTGCTCAATTTTAAAGCCATTTCAGCAAAAGCAATCATCAAGACTTCTGTTGGATTCCAAGGTCTAAAGGCATTTTCCTGGAAGAATCTGGCAACGAGTTGTCACTATCAAGTTAACCCTGAAGGAGTCCTTTCTGTGGCATTTGAACGTTCCCGTAGTTGTCCACCTTCCAATTTTTCTGCCCAATTAGCAACTTGGACAAAATGGTTCATAGTTTATCATCACTACCAGGGACAGTGCCACAGGGCTCTATATGAAATACAGAAATGCCCCCCCAAAGAAGTCAAGCTACCAAGAGACTCTAGCGGATTGTTTTGAGGATGAGCTTTCTGTGTGTCTAAAACTTTTTGCTGAAAGTTCAATCAAGGGCTTTGGCACGAGTGCTCAGAAAAGTTGGCCAGCGTCTACCCAGGACAGACAAACTTTATATTCTCTTTCCATTGTCTTGACATATTTCTTACAAAGGCAGTGATTCAAAACCTTGGCTCTGATCAAATTGACAGCTTTCAGGACAGTGGACACAAATTCTCTCAGGATTACTGGCAGTGTTTTTCATGCCAACGGAGGCCAGCTCCAAAAACAGTGAGCCAAAGGCCTGTGGGGTGCTCCGTTCTTCACCAAGGCATAAGGCCACGGATGTTGCCCGACCTCAGAGTGCTCCCTCCGGGTACCAGCTCACCAGGCCTTTTCTCCAAGCTAAGTTTTCTTTGGCAAAGAAACTTCGCACTTTCAAGGATGTTGGTGGGCCTTGTAGTCTTCAGAGGGAACCTAGAAAATAGAAATCTTCTTCAAAGCCACGGAATAATACAGCACAATAGAAATGCCAACGATTTTGTAGATACGATCACTGACAATACTTCATTCTGCTCCAAACCACGAGTGAGCTGGATTCATTTGAGAGTTCATAGCATCACCATGAGCACGTCAAAAGAAGTGCTTTTTCTTTTTCTTGGTAATGCAATGCTTAAAACAACAACAAAAAAATGTTTTTATTGAAAGAATCCAGATTCAGGAGCAATGCCTCCTTTGTAAATCAAGTTGTCCTCTCATGAGAGCAACCCTGATTGCAATCTATCTATTATTTATTTATTTATTTATTTTATTTTTTATTTTCTGAGTTGGAGTCTCACTCGGTCGCACAGACTGGAGGGCAGCGACCGCTCCTGGCCACCACAGCCTCGACCTGCTGGGCTCCGGCGATCCTTCCGCCTCAGCCTTCTAAGTAACCGGAATTGCAGGCATGTGCTACCACGCCCGGCTGGTTTTTTGATTTATTGTAGAGAGGAGGTCTCGCTGCCCAGGCGGGTCTCGAACCCGCGGGCTCGGGCCATCCCCTCACCTCGGCCTCCCAAAGGCGCGGGATGACAGGCTGAGCCACGGAGCCCGGCTCTGACTGTAATCTGTATTTTCATGACAGGCAAATGTAAGGTCCTTGACCAAAAATCTTGACCTTTCAGCAAAGATACTCCATTAAATACTAATTATATGTCTATGGAATTTGCTGGTGAATGGGTAGGGCATCAGCCTCTGAGAGAACGGCTGGGCTCATAACGCATGAGGGACATCCCTCGCGAAGCCAGAACAAGGGAAAGTGCCTGTGGGATCTTAAGGGCAGTGGAAAATGCAGAGGTGCGGAGGCTTAATTACAGTTGGGGAAATAACAAAAGAACTCCAGAATATGAGACCAACTTCTGAGCACACTTCTGAGGTCTGAGAACCGAGGACCAAAACAAATTGGAAGTAGACAAAGAGCCGGGCGCGGCGGCTCCGCCTGCCCTCCGCGCCTCTGGGAGGCCGAGGTGAGCGGACGGCCTGAGCCCGCGGGTTCGAGACCCGCCTGGGCAGCGAGATCTCGTCTCTCCAAGAAATCAAAAGATCGGCCAGGCGTGGTGGCGCGCGCCTGTGGTTCCGGCTCCTGGGAAGGCGGGCCGGGGCCCGGCGGGTCGAGGCTGCGGGGGCCGGTCGGGGCGACCGAGTGAGACTCCGACTCAAAAAAAGACAAGTGGACCGAGTACATTTCCCCCCATCTCCTCCCGTTAACGCGAGTAGATAGTTTTGTGGCACGTGAGGCCGAGATGTGATTTCGCCGTGAGCAGAGTTAGGGTCCACAGGCTGCTGACGCGGAGGCTCCCGTCCGACGGCGGGACTGGACCGGAGGGTCAGGTCCCACGACCCGTGACCCGCCCGGCAGCCACGCGGGGCTGGCCGTCAAGGGGACTTCGCCGCTCTGG
>NW_007245879.1:224585-282960 GCF_000164805.1 Carlito syrichta
GACACGGTCGGCCTGGCGGTGGGAGAGCTGCGCCGAGCCAGGGTGCCAGGCGGCAGAGATGACGGAGAGCGGTTCCGACGTCCGGCGGCTGCAGCATCCCGTGGTACGCACTTGCCACCCTCACCTAAGCAGAATATCTGAGGGGCATCCATGAAAGGGAAAAAATTTGGCTCCACGTTAGTTACGCTTGATGCAGGCAAAACATGTCAGAACGGTCCAGTTCTTTAGGATATTTGAAGAAGTCAGCTGAGAGACCCAGCAGCACATTGTCGGCGAAATTTGCACAGACTCAAAAGAATTATTCGTTTCTTTATTTTAAATTGGGTGGACCATGCAATTTGATGATAATTGCTCTCTGCATGTCATTTAAAAATAAATAAAATCTGTTATCCATTTGTGTTGCAGAAATACCGCTTAATGTCAGTGAGTGCATTACACATATTAACTGATTTATTTTAAAGGATATATTTATTTATTGTAGATTTTAATTCCTTTCCTAGGGTCATTTTAATGTTACCCATTATCATTAAATTTAATTTAGTGTACTATGTATTAATTTTTAAAAATCTATTTTCTTAAACTTTTTGACCTCTTCACTTTTGGAATAGAAAAATATTACTTTATCTAGAATAGCAGTGGACCCTAATGCAATCAAGCATCACAAGGTATTGAAATGGTGTTCCCTGTATCGGCAGCCATTTTTCTCCATCACAGCGCAGACAACTTCCACTATCTACGGATCAACAAGGGATGTACCAGATGTAGCCGCACACATACAAGTACTTGTCTCCACGTTAGCCAGAGCCCGAAATACAATGCCCGTGCCACAGTTGCAGTTTTGAAAGGTCCCTCCATTCTGGAGTTGAACCTGATTGACAGATGAAACAGCTTGCAGTGCAACAACATTTAGTTCTCATGAATGCCCTGCCATGGGTCAGGGATTGGGATGCAGAGCTGGGTGGGTGGCGGGGCCTAGCCACAGCACGTCCCTCCCGTGAGCAGGGGAAATGGACACGCCCCCTCGGCTGTGTCCTGGCGAGAGTCTGTGTGTACCCACGGGAGCACAGAGGCATGAGTCTGCGGGTGAGGACCGGGGCAAGGGTGAGTACTCGGTGCTGCAGTGCTCTGCCTCCAAGTCAAAAATGGACACAGACATCTCATTTCACAGTTTCTTCTGGCTAATTTGTTTCATGGAAAACCTCAGGTTCTCATCCATAAGCCGGGCTGCCCCTGTGATCATTTAAGTGTCTCTGCCTGGAATACACTTCCTCAGATTCTTTCTGAGGTGGGTTCACTTCCACCTCCCGACCGTTGCCTAGATTTCACTTCCTCCAAGAAATTTCGAAGGCCATCCTAGCTGAAGTGGGCACCCAAGGTATTTTCTATTTTATTACACAGTATATTAACAAAACTGTCAGCAACTCTATTGCGTATGTTCTCATTCTGTTTCTGGCTCCTTCATAAAAAAGGAAAATCAGTCCATGTGATTTGGGGCAAGTGGTAGAGAGTCATCCTTCGAGAATATCCCTGGGATATTCAGAACAACAACAGGTGTCCAATGATTAGATTTAATCCTTCAGAATGTCTAAGAACATGCTCAAGGCAGAAAAGAACTAACCTTCTGAATGAATGTGTCTTCTCTTTGGAAACGACATAGAATTAACCATTGCAGATTGGAGGGAAAAAACTAGAACAGCATCTTAAAAGTAATATTATTCCTTATCAAATCCCCAGACGATTTTGTGCTTCCTATTTGGAAGTAGACTCGAGGCGTGTTCCTCCATGCCCCCGTGCCACCCCATTTATCAGCCGTTTAATGGCTTCCTTTTATGGAAAAGTTTATGTATAAATATGTATTAAGAAGTTGTGAAAGCCGAAAGAGCTTACACATTTAAAGTGATGCTGAACCACAGTCAGGCCTATCCAAAATACAAGACAGGAAGGGAGGCAAGCCAGTAGATGGGGTGCAGCCCTTGTTTGCACTTAGCAAGGTGTTCTTAAGCAGTTTATTTAGTAGAGGCAAATCAGTCTGTTCGATGAGCCAAAAGAAAAAAAAGAAAGAAAGAAAGAAAGAAAGAAAGAAAGAAAGAAAGAAAGAAAGAAAGAAAGAAAGAAAGAAAAGTTGTGGGTGAAATGAGCTCTAAAGTTGCTTCTGATTCTATCTTTCTGTGAAATAATATGAATTACAGTGAAGAAACAACTCTGTGGGAATTCAGTACGGTCCTTCTGACAAGGGAGAGAGGGGAAGAGCTTCCGGACAGACATTGGTATTGGAGTGGAGTGCTCAAGGCTGCACAGGGTGACCAGATTTTGAACACTTAGAAGACGCGGGAAGAGAAGGATGGGGAATGCCCTTGGAGGTGGATGGAACCACAGAAGAAGAGAAGCAGAAGTGTGTCAGGCGAGCAGTTGTGCCTTGTTGGCTAGCTCCCGGCTCACCTGTGACGCTGAACTCTAGGAGGCTGTGAGGGCCTGGCAGACAGCTGTTATTTCCTTTCTGTGGATGTGAAGAATGTTTGTCTCCTTGGCACTCTGTATTCTTCTATGCAGAATATTTCATCTGCCTGAGGGGAGAGATAAAGGCTGAATACCCACCAATGTATAGTAAGCATTAGAAGTATGAGGTGTTATTTAATGCACTAAATGCTTATTAGGATAGTATTACCAACTCTTGTGAATAAATATAAATTTATCACATTAAAAGTTTTGATACCTGTATTTTTTTATGTCTTTGGTGTATGAGTTGAATACTTGCATAGAATAATAGGAATATTTCTTGTGAGTTTAGAATAAGTACTGAGATAATTCAACCTCTCAAAAAAAGCTCTAAAATGTATTTTAGAATCATGCATTATTATAAAAAAATGTAAAAGCTTTTTAAAATTTTAGTGGATTACTTGTAAGTTTTGAGATTCATATTTGCTAGTATCTGAAAGATACATTATATTAAGCTAATATATTCATTTTTATATTAAAATGTGTATAATTCCTTAATTATCCACTCATGTTACTTAAATATCATGGATTACAAGTACAGTTTTAGGAAACAGGATCACATAACATAATTATTCATTATAGTTGAGTGACCTTTCTTTAGATTTCAACTGTATTTCTCCACTTTTTTATTTACGTACATACCGCATGACAAGAGACACTCAGAAATAAATATTGAAATGGCTTTCTAAGGATTTAACTTTGGATCTCTTATTAACGTTAAGCCCCATCCTTTCTCTGTATGCTTGAAATGCTGTCGCAATGGATGAGTAGATATTTAAAAGGCTAAAAACAGATTGCTGGTATAAAAAAAAGAAAGAGAAAAACCTAATCTTTAACATGAACTTGAGCAGAGGCCAGGAAGATGAGAATGCTCAATTTAAAGATTCTGAACACTTTTGATGGTAAATGAGGAGAGGGTGGTTAATCTTTCCTTACAATCTGCATGTCATTCTACCTATTTGAGAATCATGGATATTAGAAGAAGATGGAGGTTTATAGGACGCACACATTCCCCAGCAGCCTGTGAAATAGCACTCCGGTGTTTTTACCTGCAATATTTTTGTTTGTTTCTTGTTGTAGAGCTGCTGGTCACTATTATAATTTACTTTTTATACATTGAACCTCTTTCTAGAAAACTTTTCTTTTTTGAAGTAGTATTTTCTTTCTCTTATGTCCTGCACTTGTGAACTGTTTTAATTCTGGTATAACAACATACAAATATAGAACTCTGAAAGTTATAAACAGCACCTTCTTTTACCATTGGAAGTGCTTATTTCTTAATCTTCCTTAAATTTAAAAATATATATATATAATGGTCGAAACTTTTAAATAACTAAAGATATTTCATTTACTGCTAAGTTGAATCACTTACCTGCTTTTATCTATGCCAAAATAGATGCCTGTTGCTTCTGGTCATTTATCCAGCTATAATCTTGAAACTACAATTAATTTATCATTTTGAAGGGTTGCAGTATCCTAAACTCAATGCTACTGAATTCAATAGCAGACTTATCTCTTGTAGTCAACTTATGGTTTCTTGTATATTTTTCTACGAGAAAAATATTTTAAAATCATAAACTAGTGCCCTGACTTTCCTCAATTTTGCCTTTTTTTTTTTTTTTTTAAGTAGAAAGATTTATTAGCCAGAAATGGTAGAACACTCCGAAAAATAGGAGTGGGCTCAAGCATGAGAGTGGCTCAGAGCCAAAGCATCTTTAAGATATTTAAATTTTGTCACTTAATTCTGTAAGTGTCAAAATCACCTTCCTAGAGTTTCCATATTGACTTTTTCAAACTTTAGCCTTTTGTGCAATTATTTCTCAATTATAGGACATTTATATTTTTAAGGACTAAAGCTATGTGCAAAGGAACTTTGTAGTTGGGTGATGTGTTTGACAGTCCGAAATACAGGTTGTTTTTAATTTTTTTTCTGCCTTTTTAAGCATACTTTGAAACTTTATTTCCATTGCCTATTAGGTCATTATGTTTTCCGTTATTTTTTTTTTCTTTCTATTCAAGGGTCTTTTTTCCATTTGAACAGATTTCATCCATTTAGCCAAGAGATTTACAACATCTGAGGAAACTGTATTTCCTAACAGTTGCACAAAATCCACCTGGACCCATGTTGTCATTTTAAGATACTCTTTTAAAACTTTTGTAGACAATGCCATTCAAATTTACATAAATTATTTTCTAATCTCTCCTATGCTATTCTCTTCAGTGTCTTCCATTTTTATATATTGAATTTGATCTGTTGCTGCTAATAGAGAAACATAAATTACGAATATTTAGATACTCTAAAAAAGACACGATGGGCTAGGAAACATGGCTTATCTCCCAGCACTCTGGGAGACCCAGGGGGAAGAATTGCTTGAACCCAGGAGTCTGCGACCAGCCTGGGCAGCACAGCAAGACTTCATCGTTACAAAAAAAAAATTAGTAAGGCATTATGGAGCATGCCTGCAGTCCCAGCTACTCAAAGACTGAGGTGGAAGGATCACATGAACCCAGGAGGTCAAGACTGAGGTGAGCCATGATTGTGCCACTATAGCCTGGGCAACAGAATGAAATTCGAACTCAAAAAAAAAAAAAAAGCCAAAAACAAAACAAAACAGAACAAAAAAACAGGCATGAGGATCAGATGCTGACTTCTCTAACATGTTAGTTTCTAATTTCCAATAATTGTTTTGATAGAATGGCAAACATTTTCTCATGTATTATTTTATCTTTCTGCTACTGGCATATACAGTGCATTTTTAAGTTGTCAGTAGTCTATTTTACTTTCAGACCACTAAAGAGACTTTGAAGAACTTTCTTGCTCCAATCAGGAAAAGAACAAGGGATTTCAATCTTGCAGAATCCTAATGCAGATATGCTATGTGGAGGGGGTCAGAAGTGTGCTGAGAAGCTAGGATTAGGAGTTCCTTGTATGGAGGATTATGGAGACATGAGCACAGTGGTAGTTCTTGACCACTGCCTTTCCTGTCAGAGGGAAATAAGACTCCCATAACTCTGCAAAATCTGCTTCTGATCTTTGTTCTCAAGTACCATGAGAATGATCGCAGATATGTATCATAATGAAGCAATGCTTAATTTCCTCAATTCTTTCTGGTAGCAAACGAGAAAACCCTGAGGTGGGCATTCACTCCATTCATAAGCCATTTATCAAAATAGTAAAAGAAGCAACAAACACCTGATAGTTTTCCTTTGCCACCTAGCAGTGCTGTGCTTTATTTATGATTAATTCTTAGTACCTAAGCAAAGTGAACAATTCCCAAGGGAGTGTTAGACATTTGTTTACAGGATGATTAATCATGTCAGAGTTTCTGTTTCTTTATTAAGATCATAATTTTGAGCCGGGCTCGGTGGCTCCACGTGTAATCCCGTGCTTTGCGAGGCTGAGGTGAGTGGATTGCCTGAGCCCGTGGGTTCGAGACCCGCCTGGGCAGGTGAGAACTCATCTCTACGATAAATAAAAAATTAGCCAGGCATGGTAGCACGCGCCTGTAGTTCCAGCTCCTTGGAAGGCTGAGGCAGAAGGATCGCCGGAGCCCAGCAGGTCGAGGCTGCGGTGGCCGGGAGCGGCCACTGCACTCCAGTCTGGGCGACAGAGTGAGACTCCAACTCAAAAAAAAAAAAAAAATCATAATTTTGTGATTTTTTTTTCAGTGTATCAGTTGAATGCTTATAGTAGTTACAAATCCATCCTAACTGTGCTTAATATTAACACTATAGATTGCAGAAAATCTGGATATATATAAAACTTTGCATTTAAGATATGGCTGCAAAGATAATGTGTGCCAATTTCCTGCTTGCCTGACATTCAAAATTTCTATGTATTCAAGTAATAGTAGATAGAAATTCTCAGTATCTAATATCTCAAAAAAATCATAGTCCCTTCTTCATTGTCTGAGGACTTTGTTCTTTCTCGTTTTCCCTTTTTTTTTTTTAATAAGACCTTCATGTTAATATTTTTCTCACATTTACTATTGAACTTACAATATTGAGACTTTTTCTTGCCTAGGAATTTCTTAGCTTTCTTAATTCATTTACCAGTAATCAAGTCTTAATAATGTTAAGAGGTATCATCTATGAAGTAGTGGCAATGTGCCAAGCACAGTGTTCAGTACTTTTTATGAACATCGGCTGAAGCTCAAAGAGATCAAAGATTTTCAAGACTTCAATGGTGGGAACAGCATTTACGCACAGATGGCGTGAGGGACTTTACACAGTGGGAAAACCTTCTATTTCTGGAGTACTTTCCTTGGATTTCTGTTTTAACCACTGCATTTTTCATTTCTTGGTTTCATTTTTATTTCTGTGTACTGATAAATAGAAAGCACGTATTCTGATGTGTTTTTCTGTTAGACATGGTTCAGGAGCGCCTGTGGAAGTTCAGCCAACGTGCCCCGGACCTGGCGCAATTGTCTTTGTACTTTCAGGCTCTGATGCAAAGTGGTCCCTGCGTAGTGTAAATCCCACTGTACTGTTTCACACGCTTTTGCCCAGTAAGGCGATCGACGGCACACGTTTTCCAGTCATTCAGACCACTTTAGATCGTGACGGAAGAGCCGGATTTTAAAGTTTCAAATAGCTCATGATTGCAAACATGTGACTGTGTGGTTCTGGATCAGGTCAACACCGTCATGCTTGCTTTTCGCTGTTGAAGATGCTGCTCGTTTGGAGAATTCCGTGTTCAGCTTGACTTTTACTTCTCCTAGCTTTTGTGAACTTGGTCTTTGATATTCGGTCTGAAGTCATTTTAAAGTTCTTGGTGAATCACGTATCGGTATAAGAGCGGTTTGTACAAGAAGCACGGATTCCTGCCTCATCCCCTGACATTTATATTTATACCCTTTCATATATGGTATGGACCCTGAGTTACTGAGTGATTCCGTTCTGGCTCGGTTGGGACAAGCAAAGAAAGGCTGGTTCTTTCAGAGAAGGTTTGCAAAAGGAGGCGGTGACCAAAGTTACTAGAATACCTGAAGGGGAGACGATGGGTGTGAGAAAGTGCAGGGGTTGCTAATTACGGGGAGACGATGAAGAGAGCTGAGGTGCCGACTCAGGACGGCCGTGCCCGTCCAGGGACCTTGGAGGGCAGAGCTTGGGGATTAAGCCGGGTGAGGCAGTGTAATTGGCTACCCAGCTGGTGCTTGCTCTTAGGTGATATGTAGCCTGGTATGTATGTGGCCTGGCAAGCTGCCCCCACAGAGAAACGGAGGACGTCTGTGCATGTCACAAACATGCCTTGGAAACACGGACCTCCTTCTGGAAGCCCGAAACGGTTTTGTCCCGACTCCTGGCCCCTCTGTCTGTCTAAATCTGCTGTAGGGAGCAGAAACAGTGGGCTCTACCTGGTTAGTCTAACTGGCCAAGGCCATGAAAGAAGCCTGGTGACGTTTAGTCGTGACTCGTATCTGTACTCACAGCTGATGCGCCTGTAAGACGCTTGGCGCCAGCAAGGACTCCACACCCGGCCAGGACCAAGAGATTTATTAAAAGGCTTGTTGCAGAGGAGGTCTGTAACGGAAAGACAGGGAAGGGGAGAGAGGACGTGGGAGAGAGGCGGGGAGAGAGCTGCAGACAGGGAGAGAGAGACAGAAAGAGAGACCGAGAGACGGAGAAGGGAAGGCACCGAGAGAGGGCGGGGCGGGGAGAGGGCTGTATTTATCAGCCCGACAGGGGCCGGAAGGGGCCGTGCTCTGCTCCTACTGGAGGAGCTGCATGGGAGTGGGCGGGGCCAAGCCGTGTTACGATCCTATTGGATGCATAACAAGGCTGGCTACTGATTGGAGGCTGGCGAGTTCGCAATCGACGCGCCCGGAAGGGTTGAAGTGGCGGGGCATTGTGCTTGCAGAGGCCGGACCGAGGGCCTTTGTTGTCCTGCGTGTCGGCTCCATTTGGGGAGCCGCCCCTCTGGCCGCTTCCTGCCCCTTTCAGCGCCCACTACGTCCAGGCTTGTGTAATAGACGAAATTCCAAACTGTATTGCCCTTGCTTTGGCCTGGCTTTCAGAAGTGTAGTCCGCATGAGGGGGTTGAGGATGGGTAGGTGACATGGCTTCTCTCTTTCTCTGTCCCGTGTGTATGTCGTTTCTGAACGTGCCCGAGTCGGGGAAGGAGAGGGTGGGCAGAAGGAAGAGCAAAAGCACAGAAGTTCTTTGAGCTGTGCTCTTGGGATCTCACAGTGGCACTCCCTGGGCTTGGCAAATGCCCGGAACCAATGCTTTCGAGAATGTCTTCCTTGGATATATCTGCGCTGGGGGTCACCAGTGGTTTCCCTTAGGCAGGGCCTGCATTCTCTGACTGAATCCTTTTGAACTTCTTTTCTTTGTTTCTGTGGCTCAGTGATCCCACAGGCTACCCCTTTGAGGGCCCTTCACGTGGCATGAGGTAAAGAGATGTACTCCAGAGACTTGCAAACCTTTCCCCCCCCAAAAGAAAAAATCCTCCCAGTCTTTTCAACATCAGTCATTTTATACCCTCAAATGGGAACTGGGGTTGGGTCCTGAAACTGTATTTGACTATTAGGATGCACTACCTGCCACAAAGATGACTTAGCCTCTCACTTTGGAACATGGGCATGCATCTGATACTCACCTTTTAGTTCTTAGTCTCTGAGTATGCAAACAATTCAAGACAGAAAAACTTCTTTAGTGGAATCTGCATCTTCAAGAGACATAAGAGAGCAGTTGAAGGAAAGAGAAAGTGTGGGTTAGAACTGATATTTTCAAAAGTAAAAAATCTCAAATATTTGTAATCAAGAAAACACAGTACATATTACTGAGCATTAAACACATGAAGAGAGAATGTGTAAATCCTTCCAAAATTTACTGGAACAGGATTGAAGAGGGAAGTAAAGGATAAATGATGAGACAACGGGACTTGCAAATGACAAGTGTAAAAAAGAATTTGTATCAAAGCTAAATAAATACATATATTTTTAAATTATGCTTAATTTAGCTTTTATATTAAATTAGTGATACTTTGTCAGTAGGAAAATGGATAGCCTCAAACAAATTTGTCTTTTGTAACAAATTCCAATGAAAAACCGTTAGCATTAGTTGAAACATACTGACATACAGAGGAACCCTTAGAAACCAAATTATTAAATTGATGTCCAGAGAAGGATAGAGTGTTTCTGATCAGGTCTGTCTTAGTATAAGACTGGATGTGCCCATTGTCTTTAATTAAGGATATTGACAATTATAAAATTGATACGCTAGAAATAGTTGCAAGTTATAACTTGAATTGGATTGAATTTTTAACCAGATTTAAAGCGCTATTTTTCACAACCTCAATTGGAGTTTTATGTTCATCATAATCTGCCATTCTTAGTCGCGTATTTCCTTACAAGGACCTTAAATTAGTCATTAGGTTTTCATTCTTTCACACACGCGCACACACACACGAACACACACTTCCTGTTTCTTTCCTGTCATGAGGGTTCAGAGTTGATGGACTGGGTCTCTGATTTTTTGTCAGTGATCTTCCCGCACTTGCCAATTTAACTGCCGAGGGTTAGCAGGCTGACAAGTTCATCATAATCAGCATCTATTCCGTTTCCATTTTATACTCAAGGTCTATTGTTGCCAATTCATTCAAGAAGGTGTTTTTATTTAAGTGGTGCTTACGTGCTGGCTTCTGTGCGCCGTGAATGCAGCCCTCGCAGGAATGACACTGTGGAAGGGTTCGTTCTACGTGACTCCAGGCTTCTGCAATGCTCTTGTCTATTTCCACTGAAGATTCCTCTCCGGATCTTCTTTTCTCTAATGCAGCGAGTGTTTATCTGGCTTGTATCTTCCTTTAGCTCTTCAGGATGTAGGATTCAGGGAAGACTGTGACAAATCCTCTGCCACGAAGAAGCTCCAAATATGTTGGGGCTTGAGAACTAGAATATACAGCAGAGAATCATAGATTACAAATAGCCCCATGTAATGATGTGTGGTATAAGTATTTAATTGTTCAGGAATTCAAACTCTTGCCAATTTTGTATAGGCCTTGATATGCTGCTTCTTCTCAGATGCATACTAGTCACATGTTACTCTTTTTCGCAGCTGCCTTCATTTTATACTCTTTCTCTTTACTTTAGGATATATAGAAAATACGTTTTTGAGTTAAGTGCCTACAACCAGCGTTTATCTCATCAAAAATACTTCTTAAATATATTACCAGAATTGCTAATGATTATCAGTGGAAGTAAAAACTGAATGAATCTTTAGAACCCTCATAAAAAAAATTCCAGGTTTCTGATGACCTTCTCTCTACATTCTTGGCATGATGCTGGCATTTGCACCTAATGCTAGAAGATAGTCCTTAAGTATTTATACCTCGATGTCGTATCCATTGTTCTTGTCCAGTTGCTGAGAGTTTCTCTGTTATCCTTTATATCCACCAAAGATTTTGCATAGTCAAAAACCCAAAAATACTCTTCGTCTGCTTGATTATAATATTGAGTTGGTATCTAGGAACACACAGAATTGTGTGGTTTTTTCTTCTCAAACACTTGGAGAGTTTTTACTGTTAAATGCGAAATGATAAATGCTGGAATACCAGAAGCCTGAGGAAATGCAATTATTCCTTGTTGTACTGCTTTAACCAGAGGCTACTTCTGAAATGCATGTTCTCCTGCTTGCTTGTCAGTTGACGTTAGTGGGAGCTCTCATCTGGACTTCTTCAACGATGTCGCCCATCTACTAATCCGTTCCTCACCTTGCTCACATGGTGATTTTGAAACATATAAATACATCGCTTCCCTGATCAGAAACCTCAGAGAATCTCCCGTGCTATATTGGAGGAAGAAATTAACATCCTTAGCATAACATCCGCATTCCTTCGACATCGCACCATCTTTATCTTATCATCCACCATCCTCTTAGCACACACCGAACTCTCCACAAGACACAGTGGGCTGTTACGGACCTTCTCACGATCTGTCCTCCCTCCATGGCTTCCTCCACTCTGTTCTGTCGGCTTAAAGCACCTTCTCCAGCCTTGCTACCTGAGCAGACCTTAACACAAACTCATCAAAGTCTAGCTCAGTTTCCGCTGGTCTCATTCTTTCCTCCTCGGGGAGAGTTTTTTCTTCCATGCACTCACAGTGTATTTTGTTCATCTTCATTTTACAGAGCTGATCGCAGCCTGACTGCTGTGATTGCCAGATATGGGAGTTCTTTGCTCTGTGGTCAGCTCCAGGACCTGAATGATGTGTCCCTCAGGAACCTGATGGTCTCATCCTCCGTGCTGTGTACTCAATATTGCACTGGAGTTCATTGATCTTATGAACACGTGTATAACACATTTTCTATTTCCTTCTAATATTGTTTCTTGGCACACAAGGATCTTTGTATGTTCTCCTTCGGTTACTATCACTGCTCACTAAGGAGGTAATTATTTTACAAGATTTTAAGTTTTTTGAAGATAGTTATAATCTCTTTCATCTTTGTACCCTGATGTTTTGTGAGCAGAAACCATTTGCAAATAGAGTTATTATGTTAAGAAATTTTTAAATAATATGCCTGAGCGTGTATACTCACTGGCAGAACTCAGTGTCTCAGCTAAGCTGCCTGACTTGTTGAGTAGTTTCTTTGACCTTGAAAGCTGCTTTTCACTGAAACATCACGGTCTTGGTAGGAATATGAACTTCCCGTGGAGATAGACTCAGCTGCAATCCCGCCTTCAACATACTAGCTTATAACTTGTTTTAATAAGTTGACTAAAATGTGAGTCGGATATCAATGCTTTAAGTTTTTGACAAAGAAATGGTAGATAAGCTCACTGAATCATCTCTAAGGCCTGTCCCAAGTATTTGAAAACTATAAATTCAAGATTATTTTTACAAGACAGCTGTAAAACAATAGACACAATATATGGACACATAAAACCTTAGAAAATGTACTTGTATTTTCTTATATACAGTTCATTTATTAAAGCATACATTAAACTACAAAAATAAAAATAAATAAATGTAACCACATTTATGTATGACATTTGTCACTAGTTTTTTAAGTGCTACTATCTGTCTAAAGGAGAGATATTTGTCCTTGCCAGGGCCCATAAAACCACCTTGTTCGTATTTACCACTGTAGAACATTCAGTGGTTTTGACGTAGCACACTTGTTTAAAGATTTTTCTAAGGAGGAAGCCACCGTAGCACAGTGGTTAACAGCTTTGGTCATCCTGACTTGAAATGTTTTAAATCTTGCTACACTACCCACCAGGCTTTGCTAAAGCCTGATGTGTAACGAAATGGTTAAGAATCACGAGTGCTAGAAAACGCTCTTAGCCCCAGAGACTTGAGCGTTTTTATCAATAGGAGGGAATATCACCAGCAGGTGGCAGTAACTTTGGGTGGTGGCCAAAAATGGGGCTTTGTTCATTGAAGACGGTTCAGGGAGCAAATAAAAAGTGTCCTGGCAAATATGATATCCTAAAGCACCTTTACTAATGGAGTTGTGTTACATTGCTACATATTGCGGAGTAGTAAATGAAAACGCAACCATACCTTTGCCTCACATGCTGGAAATACAAGCAGACGTTTGCAGTGGTCAGACTGAGTCAGTACAAGAGACAGATATTCGTGAAATAACTTATGGCTTTATTATACAAACAGCGGTATTTGATTATGTTGTTTTCTCTCCACATGTTAATTAATAAGTAAAACATGACAAAGAATGATTACCGAGGCAGTTATAGTTTGAGATGGAAATGCAGAGTACTTCCCAAAGAATTGCTACAACACAGTTAATTTAAAAAGGGTAATGTCTAATTGTCTAGGTTTATATTCTAACTCCATAAGTTATTAGCCCTGTGATTTAAGTGCGCATTTCCTCATTTGTGAAGAGGGAATAACAATAATATTGACTTCATCATGTTTTGTAATTATCAAATGAGATAACTGAAATAAATTGTTAGCAGTGTCAAGAATATAGTAAGTCCTCATTAAAATGTAGTGATTAACTTTTCTAACATGACCTTAAACTGTACTTTTAATTTTTTAAATGAAATATCCATTCCTACATCTGTTTAAAATCTGTAATATTCAGAATCGATCTCCTTGTTTGTTTCCTAGATTTTATACCTAACCTATCAGAGGTGGAAAAAAATACTTCAAGTTAAAAAAATCTTGACATACATTTATCTACAATAGTGATAGATGTTGAAGTAGCAAGACATTGTCATAGGTAAGAGTGAAATACCAGGCACCACTGTCACTTTTGTCCCATCAAATAAATATATATTTATTTATATGCCACCTTGTTGTAAAAGCAAAAAAGAATTAGCCATGTGGATTATTTGCAGTTATTTTGTCCTGTTTTACAGTATCCTTAATTTTCTTCTTATTCCTAGCTATAGAACTGAGAAACACTGTTTAGAAATATATACATGTGTATTTTCCTTTGAAACATCCAAATCTATAGCATAATAGAACACACGTTTCAAGCAAATATAAATCTTTAAGTTTCCACTTGTGTAATATAATATTGCTTTTAACTATGACCCCATAGTGTGCATTTTTTTTACTACCATAGCATAGGAGGGCACAGAGCCATGTAAACGCTTGTGACGTTCATAAATGTTAAATGTTTACTAGGATGCATCACATTTGCTTTACACAAATGTAAAGCCCCACAGGGATTTTACATGTCAAGACTAAATTCATATCTATAGAACTATATAAGTTACATAGAATATCGAAGCAATCAGTCTAGGAGAAGAGATTGCTGTAAAGAGTTCCAGCAGCCTTACATCGATGCGCTAAAATGCACCTGTGCTAGATCACAGTGCACTTCTAAAAGCCGTGAATTGTCGACGTGGTATTTGAAAGACTCCAATGGTTCTACTATCTTGGAGCACAACTGCTGACTCACATGCCTTTGCAGAGTTCAACTGTAATCCACTTCCTTGCGTTCAAAGTTATTTCCAAATCTGCCCACTGTCATTTGTGCGACTATCCCAATACAGTGAGCAGGGCTGTGGAACGGTTGCCCCTGACTGAAAAGAGTCCTGTGAACCAGTCCTGTTCTGCTCACTCAAGGGCTTCTTGGGCTTGCGCACAGGCTTTTACTTCTCATATGTAAATTCGGGGTTGTCAAAAGACCTACCTATGCTCATAGTTCTCCTGAAGATTTAGTGCAATGACAAAGGGCCAAGCTCAGGCTCTGGCTCCGACATTACCCGTTCACACCAGGGATTTTCATTGTGATAGAATGCCTGAAACCCTTTCAAGATTTTCTCTCTGAGTGTCCTTCTCCCAAAGGTGCTCCTAGGGTCTCTACTTTCTCCCCTTGAGCCCCGCACATACATTCACACTCACTTCTGTGTTTTGTTGATCAGAAACATCTCTAGACAAGGAGTCTAAAAATTAGACTTCGGGGTCTGAGCGCCATGTTTCCTGGCATTTGAAGTTAAGACACTTTTCCAGCCTCTAAGCCCCTTATTCTTACCTTTAAACAAAGCTAAATTGTACTTAATCCATGGAAATCATGGGAGATGTAATTCAATCTGGTAACGTGAAAATTATTTGTAAACTGTCCTCGAATACTCTGATGTATTATTGTCACTCTGCGATAAGATTCAGAGACAGCAGACACCCGCCCTGGCCTACTAATAAGCCTTTTGAGCTAAGGTAGTAGCAGCAGTTGTCCACTGATATTCAAAATCCTTATGGACAGAAGATATTTCTCATCTGCTCTGTCCACAGATATGCTGTTGAACATATTGTTACAAAACCTTATTTTGTCAACTAAGAAGTGGAATACATTTTTCAGAAGAGAGAAACGGAGACATGCAAGACCTATGGTTTTCCCCAAAGTGGACCACCGAGTTAATTTGTAGCAAGCAAGAAAGTAAATACTCAAAGACATTATTCCTTTTCCTCTCCTGCTCATCTAAAATGAGATACGATTTACACTCCGCAGTGGGTGATCACACCTGCATGCACAATAGAGCCCCTTCTGGTGTTTTCCAAGGGATAAAGAAATAAAACAGTACTATGAGGAAGTAACACACCTGTGTGGTTTTGGCTACAACCATTATGTGTTGTAACTGGCCAAATGTTTTCAAATAAGAGTATTCTGAAGCTAATGTTATATATGTTTTAAAAAGTCATTGCATTCTGCGTGTTTAATTCAGAGTGCTCATGCTACCTGGCTGCTGTGCTCGCTAATAAGAAAAGATTTTTTTAAAAATCAGATCAAGTTTATTCAACTTTCCTGAAATACAAAAGGAATTGAGATTTTAATTACTTAACACCAGGACAGAATTTTTGTTGGTTTTCTTGTTTAAAGTAAAAACAAGAAAATTAAGCAATAGCTCGTGGCAAGCCAGATGATAGCACACCTTAGGGGGTCTTTTACAGCTTGAGTCCGAACAGCTCTGTCCACTTTGGGGTGAGGAATAATTCCCCAGAAATGTTCTTCCTGGAAGGTTGCATTGATATTATGAAATAGAATTCATACTTACAAAGGAAATCAAGCAAATCTGTGCTTTTACCAGACAATGCGCACATGGAGAAACATTAGCAGGGTCTAAAAAAATGCATGTTCTTAAAAGCTGTTTTATGGTGAGCCCAGTTACATGTCTCATACTGTTGATGCCTCAAAAGTTGGGTGGATTTCTTTAAACTAATTAAATGATTAAAGCTAAACAATCTGTTCTAAGATGACTGTATGTTTTAACATGGTTAAAATTTTAGGTGTGCGGATTTGCTTGAGAGTGAAATGGCGTGAAGGCGAATGATTGGTGCTCCATACTTTAAGAAACGACATCATTTATGGAAATACATGGTATCAGAGTAAAATTCTAACCTGGATAAAAGCCTCCCTTTGATAGTGTTTTAAAAAAATCTTTCCATTATTGCAGGGTAATAGCTTGACTGTAATGTCTGCTGTTAAAGAAGCAAGTGCCTGTACAAATATTAATCTTACATTATTGCTGCTAAATATTCAGCTGATTTGAATATTAAAATAGCCCAAAGGCTCTTCAATAAAATATGTGATTGCCGAAGTAGTGCAGACCCGTTTATCATCCCAGGCATACTCCATACATATATTAAAAGATTTCATAGTTGCTTAAGTTAAGTAAATATATTAATTCGTAATAGTGGCAGAGTCTGAAGTTTAATTCTGTGCTTTCAAAAATGTACTTGCTATTATGTTTGGACTTTTCTGGCAGAAAATTTTGATTCTGTGAATAACAGTTTAACTGCAGAAACTTAGTATAATCCTTTAATATCTGGAAACTCTGATATAATTTTAAGAATATCTTCTTAAATAGTAATTACAGCGAACACCGTATAAGGCAATTATTATATGCCGGCTCTGTTCTAAGTGCTTGAGTTAGTAAATCTTTCCATCCCGGTAGCAAGCTTACAAGACAGATTCTCGCATTGTTCCCATTTTATAAATGAAGAAACTGAGTCTGAGGATGTTTGAGTAAACTTCTCAAGGTTCAGTCACTTCCTGGACTTCCAGGAAGTGACTAAACCAAGAATCCGATCAATATGGTCAGGCTTCACAGTCTGTGCTTTTACGAGCTACGGCGCATTTGATGAAGACGAGCACTAGGTAAGCAAACGGTTTACCTACTAAAAGGAAAATATACACGTGTGAATAGTTCCATTCTGCAAAAAGCTTATATCGGTGAGATGACTTCTTCATCTTGAGTGTAAGTAAATTGAAAGAAACCGATGGAAGTCAACCATGAACTTGGGTCCTGGTATCCTGTTTTTGAACATGTACCCTATAGTTCGGAAGTGGCTCCCTTGTGTGCAGGCTACGGGGAGCCTGAGTCCTTCTCTCTGGAGTCCTTCCTTCCCTCCAGCCTCCTCTGTGTCCCTGGGAGCTTAGGCCGTGGGGTGACCCAAGGGCCGTTCTAAAGCCCCAGGGTTCTTTCTCCTTCCCTCTCGCTCCTCGTTCTGGGCACTAAGGCCTCCTTGGTTCCTGTGCTGTCTGTTCCAGAGCACTCTGTCTTCTCTGCTTGCGTTTAGGTGTTTTGTATTCTCGTGAAGGCTCGCCCAAGTCAGTCTATACTCTCAGAATCTAGCTGTAAGAGGCTTCAGCGTCATCACACCCAGCTCCCTCAGCATCCTTGAATCAGTCATAAAAACATGGGGAAGAAGTAAGTCTGTCTTCCACATGGCAATGCTCCCTCTACACGGAGAACAACAAGTGCTTTGAAGTCCAATGCCCTGAGTTCATTTTCCAGCTCTTCTGACCTCCAGCTCTGTGAGTGGGGGGTTCATTCACCAACCCAGTCTGTTTTCTTATGGGTAGCTGTGGAGGAAGCGGCCTCTACCTCGCTAGGACACGAGGATTTTCTTGAACGCAGGTGCAGTCCTTGACGTGTCCCAGGGCCTCCTCAAGGGAAGCACCTCCTCCTCCCCTTGAGTATCGCGAGGGCCGTCGCGCCATTCCCTGGAAGGTCCCTCGTGTGGGACTCAGGCTGCCCCCTTCAGACCATGTCTGCCCCTCCCTGGTCATGTCTGGAGGCTTCTGGGCCTCGGGGTCAGCAGCCCCACGCAGGTTCCAGGACTGCTCTGGGCCTCAGAGTTCAGCATTCTCCCTTGAAAAGAAAAGCATTTTGTGTGAGAGAGCGTTCACTCTCCCCCATCTATCAATCTGGGTCCCTCTTTATCTTACTCTCAAACAAGGCTCTCACGTTTGAGGAGAAGGATCCCGCCTGCTGGGCCTTCTGACTTCCTTGCTGGCTCACCTGGCGGCCTTCTTAACACTACTCTTCTTCATCACCCACGGCCCTTGAAATAGCTCCATGGATGCTTTGAAAGCCACGAAACACACTTTAAAGTCCCTGCTTTATGTCAAGGGTTGGCTCTGCGCCTTTTAGTCTCTGACAAGGGGACACAAGCTACCTCTGCATGAAAAGTCCATGGGAAAGCCCCAGGACACGCTCAGGAAAAGTCCAGGACAAGTCCACATCCGGGACAAGACCAGGAAAATGTCCATAGAAAAGCCTAGGAAAGGCCCAGAAAAGGCCAAAAAAGGTCCAGGAAAAGTCCAGGGCCAGCCTAGTCCCCACCCAGTTGCAGGCTGCCACGCTCTTCCCTCTCCTTCTCCGAGGACTGGTGATTCTCGCAGTGACAGGAAGGCCTTCTAAGATTGTCTGCTCCAATGACCCCATGTAAACAACAAAGACAACACAACATGATGGTATAGAAAATCCCGACTCCATTTTAGGAAACTGCACAGAGCATGATTGTTCTAAGAGCTACGAGGAGAGTCTCGTTCCTTCTGTTGTTTTTTCTTTCTGCATGTAAGTTCAATGTCTTCTTTCCTAGGAAAGTGTGTACAATGCTCAGGCAATGTTTTTGTATAATCCTTGTAAGCATTCAAATGCTTCTGTCATCCTTTCCATGGGCTTTGGATATTAATCCCAATTACTTGGAAATTTTAATGACTATAACTACAATTGCTTTATTTAATGTTCCTATGTGACTTAAATTATATATGGCATACTTTATTTTTCTGCTTGGAACATATTCTTTTTTAGTGTTCATCAATGTGATGATTACATTTCACAGGGGCCCTGGGTGCTTTATCTTACTTGTATAGTTGTTAGATTACTCTCTATTGCTTCATGAATAAACACACACACACGCATTATATACTATAATAATCCTAAGAGATGAACTCTAGTTTCTCCTAATGACATTCTCGTATTCCAGATGTTGTGGCGTTTAAACTTGAATATGCTTGCCCACTGTCTACTATCTATGATACTGCTTAGCCTTACACAGGTGAGAGCCCTCTGTGGCCTCCCTAATTGTGACCTTACCTGTGAGAATTTCACTTTCTAGATTTTTACCTGTGCCAGGGGAACACCACAGAATGCTGTTTTGACATATTTTGCAACCACACGAGAACTACCTCTCTATTTTTTAACTACCCATTTGCAAAGCTGTAAGTTTTTTGTTTTTTTACATTTTAAACCTTTCTTAACACTTAAATTCTTGAGAAAGAGAAAGAAACCACTAATAATTTTTGTAGCAGGTTTACATTTATCAGGATGAACATAATTAAATTGTATTCATATCCTTTTTATCCATAAACAGACTTCATTTTCCAAATTAGATAGGGCATATATTTTGGCTTTCTGACTTATTTCTGTTGTAGCTATTTTTATTCCTTTAATTAGATTTTGCATAAACATAATCCTCTGCGTGTTGCAGAAGATCTCTTGAAGTATAGTTTGTCTTTAGAAATATTCAGTACCATGCAGATCCTTCTTTCTCACTCATTTTGTGGCAAATAACTTTTGGTGAACAAAGTAAAAGCTTGAACGATTTTTTCAACTTGGCTCATTGTCTTCTGTTTAAAAGCCCGTGTTGTTCAGATAAGCATAAGTCCATTCTGTAGGAGACAGCGTTGCCTGTCAGCAAGCACATCAAAACGACTTGATAGATCGTGAATGATCCTGGATACCACGACCCCGAGCAGTGAGTTCACATGGCCAGGCCGGTGCTGAGGAGCCATGTTTCCTGCTGGCTTTTCCTTGTTCCTTGATCAGTGTGCCATGCAGTCCTGAGGTTGCCTCCGCTTCTGCCCTTGTCTTGTTTCTTTCTTGGAATAGATGTCTTTCTCAAGTTTGTCTCCTCTCTCCTTTACCAGTAGTCTGCATATTCTCGTATCTTCAAATTATGTTCATGGACTCCAAGGATCAATTTCTCCACCTTTGGTTATCAATGTAAATAATTGGTCGATCTGATGTCTTTTTTAACCAGTCAAATGACTCATTATTCTTTGAGAGATCCATGCTATTGTTTTTAAGTGTTCATTTTTGGGAGTGTTCAATTCTCTTGCATAGTTTATTTTATTTCACTCATTTATGAGGCATCTTATTGAGCATTAGGACCTGAGTTAGGTACACAAGGCATAGTTCGTACCTTCAAAGAGCTCATGGTGAAATAAAGGAAATAAACATGGAAAGCCTTGTAGTTTTCAGACTGCTGTTATAAAAAGATGTGTAGGATACAGTGGGAATATAATGCAGAAAGTGGTAAAGTTTATTTGGAAAAGGTCAGAGCAGTTGACAAAGGCAGAAATATTTGAGCAAAATCTTGAAGGTCACGCAGACATACTTCAGATTTAAAAGGGTGGGAGAAGTTATTCTAGGTAAAGGTAATAGTGTGTACAAGGACAGTGACATGAAATCACTTCGTGCTTTGAACTAAGTGTGATGTGCTCAGCAGATACAATTTGTGCATGAAGTGGTCCCAGGGGTAGGTGGGGTGAAAAAATAGAGGATTCCTGGATTTTTATTCTGTAGGCAGAGGGCAATAATAATGGCATACATTAATTCATATTTGTATATCAGACCTCTTGGTATAACAATAACATATTTTTGTGTGGGTTCTATGCATGTCTGTGTTAAAATGCCTCTTAAATAAGATCCATGCCTTTGAAAGATAATTCCAGTGGAGTGTGAAAGACTACAAGGCTGACACAGAGTCAGTGTGGAGGCCATTGCAGTGGCCAGGAGGGGAAACGGTCAGGGCTTGGACTACTGCTATGCTGGGGTACAAAAGGGAAGAAACAGGCGTGAGGACTATTTAAGCCATCCATTCAATAAGACTCGGTGACTGGTTGTGTAGGATGAAGAAGATTTCGAGATAACTGGTTAGAATGACTGGGTGGATTTGGGAAGCCCATTAGTAGGGAGATGGCCATGAGATCTGTCCATGAACCACTGTTGGAGTAGCAGCAAGGCTATCGGCAATAGTGGTAAAAGTGTTGGATCTCATACTCGGCGAAAAGATATGAGCTGGGGATGTACATTCACAGCTTTTCAGCATAGTGGTGCAGCTGAAGCCAGGCTAATGATTATTCATTCAGCTTCAACATTAAAAGAATTATTTCCTACAAAACAAAAAATCGAGGCATTAGCACAAAGCAGCAAATTATGCTATCCTTGACAGATTTAAAATGATGTTACAAAGTGTCATTTTCTCATTATTTTTATTTTTTACTCATTCAGCCTGTCAATCAGAGATGCTCCTATTTACAGTTTGTTTAGAAAGAAATTTGTATTTTACATGGAATTTGGTGAGCCAAAGAATCTATCATATGGAATCAGTAGACGCGAACTCCTTTTTAAATGAGAAGGATCACACTCTTTTACCATCAGATGAAATGTTTCTTAAGATATGTAAAAAACAAATTGACAAATGAGAGAACCCAAACATTGAAACCAGTAGTGCTTGAACCCAGGGAGATAACACAAGAAGAAAGATAAGACCTGAGACCAATTCTTGTAGAGTGAGAACATTTGAAAGGCCAGGAGAAAAAAATGAAGCTAGCTAAGCCAAGGAAGGATTGCCAGAGAGGGTAGAAATAAAATCAGAAATTGATCAAGTTATTGAAAACGAGCAAACAGCAAAAAAAAAGAGAGCTTCAGGAAAGAATGTGTAAACAGGGCTATAAACCAAGCCAGTGAAAGTAAGATGGGGTTCATATCATTGCAATTAGAATTTTTGCAGTTAGGCAGTTGGTGGTCGTTTCCAGGGATATTTCAGTAAAGGGAGATGGTCAGAAGAAGCCAGACTGCTGTGGCTTGAAGATTGAATTTGAGGTAAGGAATTAAATGGAATGATGGAAAATCTTTTTTTTGTTTTTTTTTTTTTGAGTTGGAGTCTCACTCTGCCGCCCAGACTGGAGTGCAGTGGCCGCTCCCGGCCACCACAGCCTCGACTTGCTGGGCTCCGGCGATCCTTCTGCCTCAGCCTTCCAAGTAGCTGGAACTACAGGCATGTGCTACCACGCCTGGCTAATTTTTTATTTATTGTGGAGGTGAGGTCTCGCCAAGTTGCCCAGGCAGGTCTCAAACCCGCAGGCTCAGGCAATTCACTCACTTCGGTCTCCCAAAGTACGGTATGACAGGCTGAGTCACTGAGCCCTGCCGGAAAATCATTTTTAAAAAGGAATTTCATTGTGAATGGTATGAGGGAGAGGGAACAGTTCACAAAATTTCATTTTTAAGATTATATTTCAATTTCAGTATCCAACGTTGTTGACAACTAGATTTACTCTCAATGGGGTACAAGGGAGGCAACAATTTCTTAGAAAAATAATAGATTGAAAAGAGAGGAGGCAGGGATTAGGTTTTAGTTTTGCTAGTAATAACCATTTAACAGACCTGGAAAATGACTGCTGGAATCGCCCAGTCTAAATCCTATATTCCCATCTCTCCCCATCTTTCTGATCTTTGCAGTAAATCAGCTGAGATGAGAACCACTTCACAGGTAGAGCAGGGATAATATTTTATTTGATCCAATGAGCCATCTGCTTTAATGATGTCACTTCTCAAAAGTGAGGCTCCCTTCTCCAGAACTGCAACTTAGTTTTTGGCAGGAAGCATAAAGAAAGACAAAAATTACCCTGTCCCTCGTCAGCAATATATTTAAATGCTGCTAAATGAAGATCAGCATTTGGCAGATGATTTCAGGTAGATCACAAAAATTAAAGCCCTGCTCTATTTTCCCTATTTGATCCTGGCTTTGTTTGCTTCTTTTTTTTTTTGTTTTTTGTTTTTTGTTTTTGAGTTGGAGTCTCACTCTGTCACCCAGACTGGAGTGCAGTGGCCGCTCCCAGCCACCGCAGCCTCGACCTGCTGGTCTCCGGCGATCCTTCCACCTCAGCCTTCCAAGTAGCTGGAACTACAGGCGCGCGCTACCACGCCCGGCTGATTTTTTGATTTAGTGTAGAGATGAGGTCTCGCTGCCCAGGCGGGTCTCGAACCCACGGGCTCAGGCAATCCACTCACCCCAGCCTCCCAAAGGCGCGGGATTACAGACTGAGCCACCGAGCCCGGCTGTTTGTCTTCTTTTATAAATTTTTTATGGTGGTGCTACTGAGTGTTCTGGGATTGATTGTAAATTTAGTTTAAATGATATGTTGATAACTCTTGGGTTCCAGGGAATAGTGTAGTGCCTGGAAATATGACAAATTTCCCACAGATATTCACTGAACCAATTGATAAATTGGTTGGAGTTTTTTTTCGGGTTTTTTTTTTTTTTTTTTTTTTTTTTTTACTAAAAAAAGCTTTTAAGACTATAATAAAGTGGTACTTAACAAGTTAAAATTGCCATTTGTACATGAATAACTTTTGTATGGTCAATAGGCATTTTGGAAACACCTTATCTTTACTATGGTAGAAAGATCATTTTGGTTCAGAATAAAACTCAGCATCTAAGGAGACCTTTTCCTTAAAGTATTATTTTTAGAATGTTGTAAATACATTGAACTGAGCAGCTCCTGGCTTTGGGAGAAATCGGTGTAAATGCTATACTAGATGAGATATAAAAATCTAGCAATATGTATAATGAGTTATGCTTTGGTGTCTAGACTTGGAAGTATTCTTTAAAAGTTTAATATACTTTTGTTTTTGGTTTTGGACCATAATTCATTTGTAGAAAACTGAAATTGAATTGTTTCACTATAACTCCCAAGTGGAAAATCATTTCAAGAGTTCCATGAATAGGCACATTTGCACAATCTGATTGGCTACCCTAAAGGCAGAACCAATTATATTATGCTAATGTGCATATTATGCTCAGAAGTCTGAATTTACCATTCCAGTACATCGATGTATATTGTCTTTTTAAAGAGGTAAGCTTATAACCGTCAAGTTTTTTATAAAGAGAGGTTTTAAAGATTTGTAATTGTCAGGTTTAGGGAGCTTGAAGCAGTCTTTCATTTCATAATAATGACTGAATCTTTCCTTTGACAGTAAATACAGAGCTGAGTATAGTGATAACCTTGATTAAGTAGAACATGGCTATGGAAACATTCTGGAAAAGGAATTTTGCATCTTTATGTGAAGTTCATAACAACCTGAGGAAAATTATTTGGAAATTTGCTCATTAAGAGCTAAGCAGAAAAGCACGTTGTCTGCATTGCCTAATAAAATGAAAATGAACCAGTGGATTCATAATTTTTCCCAGGGCATGTAGTTTATGGTCTAAAATGTTGTGGTACTTGTGACACCATTTACCAAGGGTTTTTATTTGATTTATGTTATTTTATGGCTTATCAGACAGTTTAACATGAAGAATTTCCTTAGAATTGAGCAAACACAAGTAAATGCAGCTACCGCGCCCATCTTTTATAGACACCCTTTAGGCTCCAGGACGCTCCAAACACCTCTTGCTTCCACTGGGAAGGAAACCTGGAAAGAGACATGCTATATGCTGTAGACTTTTCAGTTCTTATTTTAAATGGAGAGGAAAATAAACAATGGGGTGGTCAAAACTTTTAGTACACAGAGCTTTTCTCAAATAATTTCCGGTAGGCTATTCAGTAATAAATGAGGTCGTCAGATGGCTGTGTATGAGAAATCACCTGTGAAAGTCGAACATCTTAATCTAAATTTTAGCAAGGGTGATGCCTTGAGTCAAAAAAAATTAATAACTTTTATATTAGAACTGAGCTATCAGTGGTGATCTCCTTTGGATGTGTGATAACTTATGTAATGATTTTAAAGATTATTCTTAATAAGATGAAGATGAAATACACACATCCAGTTGTAATTGAGCCATTTAGTTCCCCATGTCTCTGTCTATGACTGTGATTATCCTTTTGTTTAAGCAATACAGTATATCAAGGAAGGAGAGCGTGGCATAATTTGATAGGAGAATATAATAAAATATAATGACATTTACTAGTCCCTAATACTCCTACTATGTTATTTTGTTAGTTCATTAAACGGTTTTCTCTTTCAGTTTAATGTTCATTGATCCCTAGTGTATACGAAAGCCTTTACATGGCTCAGCTCTTTAATTTGTTATCTCAGTAATTATTGTTCTTGTGTTATTTGTTAAGATTTTTTTCATTGAAATGTTTTAAACATGGGATGCCATCTAGTATAGAAGCATTATATTAACTTTAAAAATCTCTTGCTTTAATTTACAAGATATTTTCTAATCTCATTAAGGGGGATTTAACAGCTTCACTCTCATTTGCACAAACACAGGATGGTTGTCCTTTCTATGTGGGGGAATTTCCATCTGCATTTTAAAGCACTAAGCCTTCTTAATATTCCCCTGACAAATCAGCTTTGCGGATTCATCCAACAAATAGGTGTGGAGAGAAACTGTAAATACTTTGTTAAGTGGTTACAGATACATGAGCAATTAAAATGCGGTGATTTTATTTGGTTAAAGGGCTTGGGCTTCATTTGAAGCAGACGAGTGTCAAGAGCACTGCTTGGCCACAACAGAAACCCAGCAGTGTCTTCATGAGGAAAGACTAAACAGTAGCTGAGAGTTAACCTGCCTTCTTTGGCAACTTCGGCTCCCAAAACGACAGTGATGAGAACACTGCAAGACAGTGAGTTGAAAGAATGAAATACCATGTCATGAGTGGATTTGAATGTGTACAGACTGCAGCCTTACACCTCAGATGTTTCTAGTACTTCAGGGCATTTCAACTCACTGAAATGCAATGATTTGCAAAAGTAAAATGATATTAAATGGCAAGAGTAAGATATGTGGAGGTTTTATTTGTACTGCAGTTGTTTCTATTTTTTTTTTATAAGTCTTTGGCACCTTTTAAAAATTATAGGAAAATTAAAATACCTTAAAAATTATCATTACTTCTTAAGAGCTTTTCAACTTCAATGGACTTATGATCTTTACTTTATTTTTGAAATTTTTAAACTTTGTCTTTTCCTAAATACCGTACCAAATTTGTTCTTATACAACTTGCATTTTTCCTATTATTTTTTATATTACCGTTTAAAAATTAGATTTTCTAAATATTTACTACTACTATATACAGTGCAATCATTTCCATTATATTGACTTTATATACAGCAATTTTGTCCAACAATTTACTTGTGAATTTATAGATTCTTTTGATGCTTCCATGCAGATAACCATATCATTTGTGAATGACAATTTAGATACTTAACAAGTCGACAGTGCTAATTTATTTTTCTTGTCATATTGCACTGGGTAAAATACTTCATTCTTTCTGTCACCTCAAGACTGCATTTAAGTTTCTGTAACTCATTGGGGAAGTTGGGTCTTCATCCTGTAGGTTCGTGTATATACAATAAATAAATTTGTATGCCTTTTCTCCTATTAATCTACCTGCCTCTGCTAGTTATAATTCAGTGAACCTTTAGAGTTCTTTTTGAGTAAGTTTTTGAGAAAAATATTCCAAAACATTGACCATTTTGCATAGGTTCTTAGATATATTGTCATGTAGTTTTTCAGAATATCATTTTGTTGTCTTTGTAATTTCTGTTACATATCTAATTGTATTTCTTTTGTCATTCACAGTATGGTTTTAGTGCCTTCTCACCCATTTATTAACTTGCTAGCTATTTGTTAATATTCATTTTCTTGAGCTTTGGATTGTTGTAATATGTTATATCTGAATTTTTATATATTAACTTCTGCTTTGCAAGATTACTTTTTTTACTTCTGTTGAATTTATCCTTTTGTTCTTTTTAAACTTATAAATTGGATGTTTATTGCATCAATGTTCGATCTTTTGTTAAATAATGTCTATAATTTTTTGTGTAAATTTTATATGCATACTATTCAAATTTTGATAGTGTGGAATATCTAGTTATTGGTAGCGTTCAGTTTTTTTTTTTTTTTTCTTGAATATGTATTGTGATTTCTTTTTTGACCCATAAACGATTTAGAAGTACATCATTAAATTTCTAAGCAAATGAGGTTTCCAAAAACATAATTTTCTATTTTCGGTTTCAAATTTATTTGTTGTCAGAATGTAGTCATAACGAAATTTGTTGAGAATTTTAAGAAGTGTTTAATTTTTGTACATGCTTCAATGATACTTAAAAAATGTGTTCCTTTCAACTGTTGGAAGCACAGTTCATTTATGACCCTGGAGTTAGTCTCATTAATCAGTTAACTTGTTTACATGTTACTTTCTTGATTTTTTTTTTTAAATCTGCTTATTCTAACAATTACCAAAATAGTTCCATTGACACACTCACGATAAAGATAGATTAGTTATTAGATGCTAGTAGCTGTGTCATTTAAATATGTTTAAGCGGTATTAAAACCCCTTCTAAAATTAAGCATGTTATGTCTTCTCTGTAGAGTTGACCCCTATGTGCATACATGATGCCTACGTACCTCTGTTGTTTGGTCGGTGGTGGTGGTGGCAGCTTGTTTTACTACTTGACCTCCTGATTTATGTTGACTGATATTCCTGGGACCATGTCAGACTGATTTTGTTTAGAATCTGCCTGATGTACCTTCTGTTCTCTATTTGAACTTCCAGTTCCTTCCATGTTAGGGGTTTTTCCTGTAAATAGCAAAAGGTGGGACTGTGCTGTCTTTTATCTGCTCTCACAGTTTTTGCTGGAGCTGTTTTTAGGGCCCAGGCTAGGAAGCATCTCCATCACTCCTTGTTCGGGGAAAATAATTTTCCCCGGTTTATTTACCCAAGGTGCTACTTTTTGGAATTCTGGAATTTGGGGAGGTAATCCTTTTGGTCTTCTGCCTTTTCCAGATTCCAGGTTTTGTCTATTGCCTGCAAGATCAATTTGAGAATCCGAACTCAGGTACTGGGCGAGGGAATATCCAGGATTCACCCCTCTCACTTCAGGCGATCCTGTCCCGGCCGTCTGAGGACGCCCTTCCCACGCTTTCCTCTCCAGCTGACCCATACAGCTCAGATTTTCAGTTGACCTACAGGGGAACTATTTTCCTCAAAGTCCATGATGCTTTATTGCTGGAAACAATAAAGTGTCTAGTATCAAAATCGCAGACTCAGAAAGAACTTGAGAAGTAACCTGCCCAACCTCTGATGTGTTTTAGTCTCTCAGTTTCCTCGTCCACAAAGCAGGAATTCTAGAACCTGCCTCACCGCATCAGGCCTTTTCTTATAACTAGCATTTGGTAGACTCCTGGCACCCACTTCGCCACGTGGTAACTAGCAGTCACGGAGAGTTATTTATGTTTAGAAGAGTCTTTAAGTGAAGAATGCCTTTCAAAGGGAAGTGGAGATGAAGAAACACTGTCTGTTGAAATGGGTCGCTTCAGACTTACAGAGATGCATGGAACAGAATGAGGAAATGCGTCCGATGGTGAATACACTTAGCACCACTATACAGCTTTTTCGGAAAGAGAAGTGGCAACTTTAAAATTAAGGTAAAGTCAAATGGAAGATGCACGCACCGTCTCAAGCTTCTCCGGTGTTGGAATCAAGTTGTGGATCTGGTCAGAGTTTCGTTCCTGTCTTCGTTCTGGTCTGTCGTTTTCCTAGTTCTTCCTGCTTTTGTTGCTCTGCAAGAATCCACAGGTTCATGTGGCTGGAGCCAGCACAGGGCAGGGCTGCGTGATAATACAGCCTTGTCTTCGATTTCACTTTTCCGTCACTATTTTCTGGTGGGTGCGGAACAAGAAAAGACTCTCCAGACCTAAGAGCATTTTATAGCTGTGCGTGTGATTATGCAAATATGCTGTGTCCATATGATTAATGCTATATATACACGGGCACGAGAGAACTCTTCGCCACACTATTTTAAGTCACCCAGATCTATCTTCTGTCTCCTCCATTATACGGAAACACTCCAGCATCTGACTCCCAGGTAGGAGCCCAGGACCACCATCCACCCCACCACTCCAAGGAAAGCCCTGGAGTCACCCTGTGACACCCCCTACCGTGTCCAGTCCATGAGAACGATTGAATCCTCTGTGCCGCCTCAGAGGGGGCCACCCAGGGCCCGTCGCACTTCCGGGGGGGTCCTGCCACCTGCCCTCTTGCCCTTGGCAGCATGTTCTCTGCAGAGCCCCCGAGGGACATGCTGGAAGGCTGTGCTAGATCGAGCTGCCCCTTTACTAGCATGTTCCCCCGTGTCTCTTCTCACGCCATGGTGAAAGGACAAAACCCTTGCCACGGCCCCCGGTGGTCCCTCCAAGTGAAATCCTCCCCGTACTGGCCTTCCCCTAAGAGTGGACGTGGCACCCAGCGGCAAGTTCTGAACCCTAGCCTCACTCCTTGCCTCCCCCTTACTGGTGTCCCAGGGTCTATCATGTCCATCTTTGTGACCGTGTAGCCCCCACGTATGAGTGAGAACACGCGGTGTCTGGCTTTCTGTTTCCGAGCCCGTCCACCTGGGATGATGATCGCCTGCTCCACCCATATTGCTGCGGAGAAAATGGCTTCATTCTTTATTAGGCTGCGGAGTACTCCACGGTGCGCATAGGCCACATGTTCTTTCTCTAGTCAGTCACTGGTAGACTCTGAGGTGGGTTCCGTGATTCTGCTATCTAGGCACGCTTCTTGGTAGCAGCCCCGGCCGGTGTCTTTTCCCTGGTCTGCTTTATTTTGCTTCATGGCACTTGTCACCTGGCATTAGATTTTATAAATTTATGGGGGTTTTGTTTTGTTGTGCTTTTTAATTTGGGATCTTCTTTACTCTGGCTGCACCTCAGAAATACTTGGGAGGTTATTAAAAATTGTATTGATGTACAACACACACAGACACACACACTTTAGAACTATATGATGTCACAAAATATATGTGCATAGAGTTATATTTACCCAGACCCTATTTGTGTACACAGTATCCAAGCGCCCATTCCCAGACAAATTTAGTAAGGATTTCTGGGTAGGGTAGGAAGGGAGAGATCCTAGGCATTGTTCGTTTTTGAACATTCTTCACCTAGAGTCAAAGCCACTCTATATTTGTGTGTTCCTTCCTTTCCTTCAACAGACTGCATACTCACTGAAGGCATAAGCATTCTTTATTTCGTTCACTGCTGTATTCCTAGCTCTTAGGACCGTATCTGGTTCATAGTAGGCTTTCAATCAACATTTGTTTATAATTTGTAAAACATTATTAGCCCTTTCCATCTGGCATATGCACCAAATATGCATCATTGGTATTGGCTCTCTATAATTCAGTAAACTCTATGTCTCTAATTCATTCATTTCTGCTCACTCATTTAAGGAATATATATTCAATGCCTTTTATGAACCAGAGAATGACTGCTATCTCTCAGGATCACTTTAGTTCTTTCTAAATAGTTTCATAAAATATATGTATCGAGTGAATGTGGCAAGTGATGTCGTGCGAATACATATGAGTAAGTAAAATATATAAGAAAAATAATGCACATGGGTGCAAGCCAAAAGGATTGTGAAGGACCATATAACATGGGCAGATAAATAACTAGAACAGAAGCAGACTGTGTCACTGGGAAATCAAGAGAGAAGTAAATAAATACATAAATATCTCTGTTCTCGTGGAGCTGACATTCTCACCTGGTGGTAAATTTCTGTACATTATTGGAGTGTTGGAAATAAGGAAATCGAAGTTCTTTAAGAAGTTTTTATTCTTTCATGTGTTACCTTAAAAAAAAGAAAAAGAAAAAGCCACTTAACCTCTTTAGGACCAGTCATGAAATTATTTTAAAGATCCCTTTTCTTTTAATTCAATGTAACTGGAACTGTTATTTTTGTGCTGCTGTTTAAAACAACTTTCCAAAGTAATTTCAGAAGATTCTTTTTTCTTAAACTATGACTAATTAGAAGAAAACCAATTTTCTGAAAAAGAAAATAATTGGAATGTAACAGATTTACAAGGAAGACCTGCTACAGCTGTCTTAAGAAAATCTTGTAGTCTGCAATGCAAAGCCAGCTGGAGAGATGACTCTGGGATATCCTGGGTGGCAAAAATGTTGAGCCATTTAAAAGTCCGTTTGACTTTTATGCAAACTGATCTTTCACTTATTTTTCAACTGTGTATTCAACAAACAACCTAGGGATCTATAAATGACCGGGCGTGCTGCCAACTTCTAGGGTTATAGTATGTTTCTCTACTCTTAAGAATCTCCTTTTATCACAGGGACCTAAATTTGTAAAGACATAATGACAAATATCATGGCAAAAGTAATATAAAACGCATATTACCCAGCACAAGAAAACACATGGTGCTGGGTTTAACACCTACCCGCAGCTCCCCAGATCTCTCCTGTTTTTGAAGTTCTGGAGAGTTCAGCTTCTTTTTTTTACCAACTGTCACAATCCACTTCTGTTCTAGTTATTTATCTGCCCATGTTATATGGTCCTTTACAATCTTTTTGGCTTGCACACATGTGCATTATTTTTCTTACATAATTTACTTTTTCATATGTATTTGCATCACATCACTTGCTACGTTCACACGATACATACATTTTATGAAAATTTTTTTTTTGAGTTGGAGTCTCACTCCATCGCCCAGACTGGAGTGCAGTGGCCACTCCCGGCCACTGCAGCCTCGACCTGCTGGGCTCCGGCGATCCTTCCGCCTCAGCCTTTCGAGTAGCCGGAATTACAGGCGTGCACTACCACGCCCGGCTGATTTTTTGATTTATTGTAGAGATGAGGTCTCGTTGCCCAGGCGGGTCTCGAACCCGCGGGCTCAGGCAGTCCACTCACCTCAGCCTCCCAAAGGCGCAGGATTACAGGCTGAGCCACCGAGCCTGGCTGTTTTATGAAATTATTTAGAAAAAGTTAAAGTTATCTTGAGAGGTAGTAGTCCTTCTTCTAAACTAAATGCCATGACTCCAAACGCAGAACACCATGCTCAAAAGCTGCCAAGGAAGCTAACCATATGCCAATGAAAAACTGTGGTTATAATTCTAGTATAAGGCAGAAAGATCCAGAGCTGCCATTCACTCAATAAAAAGACAGAACCTTTAGGAAGGCCAAAGTGTTTGCAGCAGGGTGTGCTGCTCATTAAACACAGTCTGATGAACCGTGCACCTTCCTTCAGAGAGACAGGCAGCAGGGTGGTTTTGGAGTGAACCCCAGCACCTCTGCGTTTGGAAAACCAATTTTCACAAGCTGCTGTACAACATATTTTAGGCTCATAGGACCTTATGTTTCCTGCACCCAAAAACAAGGTCTCACCATTTAAGAGTCAAACAAGGCAACCGCTTTAGGTCCCTTCCCACTATGGGAGCTTTCCTGTCCTCTTAATAAATCCTGTTTTAAAAAAAAGAGTCAAGCAACTGTAGTTCAGTCAGTCCTGCTACCTTCTTCATGCAAGTATCTGGGAAAATTCCAGAAACTTCAAACATCTTCCAGACTCTTGTCTACATTTTCAGCTCTTGGGTGGTTGTGTTGTTTTTATTTTGGGAGGCAGGTGAGCAAGCCAAGGAGATAGAATGTGGGTCCCAGAGGCACCCAGGCCTGAATGTACAGCCGGGTTACAACTTACAAAGGCGCCCCCTGGGAAGTCTTAACTTTTCTAATCCTCTGCTTCTCTGTCTGTGAAATAGGATGCATTCTCTCTCTTACATGGACTCCTTAATGGTTACATTAGAAAGTCTTTGTAAAGGATGAGAGATAAAAAATGTTAATTTTCTCTCACACTGATGTTCCTGATGCATTTCATCAATTACTTTGTGTTTAATCTCCTGTTTTTCTACTTTGGATCCATCTAGGTTATTTTTTTCTCTAAGACGGGACTCAGACCCATCTGTGACATGTCAAAACGTGTCTTTAACTAAAGAAGGGCATTAAAATGTAAAATGTAAGGCGGACATGATCTCAGAACAGAGGACAATTTCTCAAATTAAGAAAATTAGTTTAAAGCAGAAATCACTACACTCTTCCCGCTCTGTTCATTTCTCTTTGGAGGAGATGCAATTTTGGCCTCAACTTGCATTCATGTGTGGGACTGGCTAGCTACCCTCCAGGCCTGTTTACACTGGCATTCTTTGAGATTATTTTGGTCACAGAGTCCAGATATCTGAGAAATATTAATGGCCGTTTTATCCAAGGTAAACATCTAAAGGAGGAGGCTATACATGACTCATGGTTTCTTTTGGTCTTCATGATAATATTAGTGGAATAGTATAAATATTGATATTCAGACCTATAGGACATTAAAATGTACATTTTTATGACCACAAAAATTTAATACATCTTTGTGTTTGTTTTAAAAGAGGATAAAGTGCCGCACTTAATACTTTAAGTTTTTTTTTAAAGGACAAAGCTAAATAACCAATGTTATTTATGCTCATAAAAGCATCACACCAGCAATAAGTCCTTTCATTCAGTATGTTTCTTCTAAGAAATAAGTTTATATGACAAATTTAAGGAGCTTTTTTCTAAAATATTTAATTCTGTATTTGTTTTAAATTCTATTTTCTAGTTTGATTCGTATTAGTGTGACTCTCTAAATATTTTTTCTGAATGTTAGTATTCTTGGAACAAATAGAATGTTAGCTGTAGCATATTGAACCCAGTCTTATTCGCATGAGTTTCTTAAAATAATAGATTCTTAGAAAATAACACTGTAATACAGTTTTAATAACAACCAACTTCCTGGATGAAGGAATACCTTCTTGTGGCATATTTCAGAGACCTCTTAATTGTCACATTTATACTCACACTAAGAGTTAGGAATAATTGTTATGTAGAAGTCTCTCTTTGCTATAATGGATAAATATGTACTAGGTATTTGTGTTTAAGGGGATAGGGTAGTTAAAAGAAAAACCACCTTCACACTCAATGTCCGCATGAGAATATATGTTAATATTGCTTTTACAAGCTGGAAATAATTATTTGAGCATTGTTTTAAATTGCATCTCAGTATTTGAATATAATATTATTAATATACCTCCTGGAAATTATTTAAAGGTTTACTTAATTCACTTTTATATGTTATACTATGCACACAAATATATGTTGACTAATATAACTCAGAAAGTCATTCAATAACTTCAATACTAAAGTGAGATTTGTAGTAAAAATAAGGATGTAACTGGGATATTTTACATTAAATATCTATGAAAGCGTTTTTCAAGTGAATTAAAATAAACAAATTCTCGATCTGTGGTATCATTTATTGACTAAAAGTGTAGTTGTCAAATTCAAGTTTTAGATTCGAAACCACTTCCCACTTGTGTGACTCGGGCGATTCCTTATATGAGCCATGCATTCCTCAGATGAGATGAGTTATAATAATCTCTGAATACCGAGATTATCAGCCAAGACAATGTTTGTACTGCAAAATTATAGGCAAAGAACAAGCACTCAATAAATAATAATGATAGTCATGTTAATAAGTATCACTTTGAAGCAAGAGAAATTATATGGTTAAAGGATTTTGAAAATCTACATATAAAAAAAGTTGAGTAGTTTTTTCCTTCAGAATTCCCCAGAGCTTTTTAAATGCTAATGTGCATTGTGACTCTTTTGAAATTCTACAGTATCCAAATTTAATTAACTATACAGTCCCCCCCACCCCATTTTTTTTCACAGAGCATCTCTTGGGACCACTATCTGCCCACACACTCTTAAATGATTTCTTATGTAAACACCTACCTAGTAATCATAAGGCATGTAAAATGCATATTGCTTAGATCTTCAACTGCTTTATTTAAAAAAATTAAGTACTCAATGTCAGATGTCAGAGTAGTGAATGTTTAAAAACTTTCTTCAAGAACATGACTGTCAGTGAACCAGAATATTTTAGGAAGAAAGTTTTTAACTGTATCAAAATTAATCTTTTTATTCCAGAAGCACCCATAGTCACCAGAGCATAATATTTAATTCGTACCTTCCAATATTAGTTATTGTTATTTGTTCATCGTAGAGATCTATTTATTTACTGTTACTTTAGGCTAGCAAACATATTAGATTATAGCACTTGGGTTTATTTATTGTCACAATTCTATTTAGATTTCAATAGTTTGCATGTTTGTAAAAACAGAATTATAAAAACTAAGAAGTGGTGAGATGACTGTGGAGGAGACCAGAATATGTCTCCCTGAAATTCGGCTGAATTAGAGAAGGGACCTCAAGGTCTTTCTCAATACTCCCCTCCCCCCGCCACCAACCCGGCCCTTGGTCTCTCCCAGGCCACTAGATGAGAGACTCTTCTCAGAAGTTCCCTTGTCTGCCTAGAAGTTTCCTTGTCTACCTAGAAACCAGACCCCAGAAGATGGAAGGAAAACACCGTTTTCATTCCATCCTTTCCCAGAAAGCTCATTTTCTGTCACAGAACAAAAGACAGGAAGGGAACCCCATCTGGACGGACTTGTTCACAAGATCATGGGACTCATTCAAACGCTAAGGAGAATCGTCTCCCAGAAAATCTTTGTTCCTGAAGTTTGTTTAGCCTCCCTTGCCACCACTGACTGCCCCCCACAAGAATTGTCTCTCTTCCCCATCTCCCTCCTTCCCCAGGAAGATGGGACATAAACTCCGGTGCCCCTTTGGGTTAGTGAATCGTCATTCTCCTGAGGTTCCCCAAACCGCACACTTTCAAAGAAATATCGCACGCCTCCCCTCCTCTTGGTCTGCCTTCTGTCCCTTGGTTTTTGGGCAGACTTTCAGAAGGCCAAGGGGAAGCGTTCCCTCGGCCCCTACAGCCACGATCTCGCCCTCCCCAAAGACCTCCCATCACTCGTGTTAACAAAAGGTCAGTGGGATCTGAGGAGGCCAGAGGAGAGCTTCGTTTTCGGAGACAAAGGACCGGCAGGCTGGGCCGGCCGGCTTCGGAGCAAGCGAAGGTGCTCTGAGAGCAAAGGGAGGCCTGCCTGGTCTTAAGTGGGGACGTTCTCACCGGGGCACTCCTTCCCGGCTCTGACCCAAACGGAAAACGCACCCTCGTTCAGTCCGATTGTTCAAAACGGTCAACGCCGCCAGGGCGGTTCCCAGGTCCGAACCCCGAAGTCTCTGTGCGAAACCTTCAGACTCGGGAGCGGGCTGGAGGTGGAGGTTTCCAGCCGCAGATCATCTTGGCGCTGATGACAGGAACCGGGCTGGAGGGACTGTGGAAGAGACGGTCTGAAACAATTCTATGACCCGTCGTTTGGAAGCACACAGTGTGCGGTCCTTCCCGCACCCACCTGTGGCCGCCTGGCTCTGTCACAGCTCGGGCCCCTCGGCCGCGGAGAGGGCTTGGGGTCTGCTGGCGGGGCCACGCTTTACCACTGACACCGTGGAGGATAAACCCAGGCTGTCAAAACAGATCCTTAGATATTGTATCCCAACTTGAAATTTAAGTCTTTGACTCTCAAATACTATCTTCCCTTGGCGTTATGTCTGTTCTAACGTACTGTAGTACATCGACCATTTAATGTAATTATATTAAGTCTCCTGCCTATCTGCAGTTTTGCAACAGGCACCCTGGGCATCCTAGCAGAGGGAAGCCCAGAAGGCGGATGCCCTCTGCCCTCGGGGCGGCTCCTGGCTCTGTAGCCACGCAGGTCGCCCTGGTCTGCAGCTCCATCCCCACCGTCCAGGACGCCGTGCAGGCCCTCTCTCTGCTCTCTCCCCGCCTGGGCCACAGGTCCCTGCACACTCTCAGCTCCTCAGTCTGCCTTTGTACATTTGTGTATGTTGTTTGGGATTCTGCTGAGACATCACCAGTTCTAGAAGCTTTCTCTAATCTCTGAACCCAAAGCTAGATTTCGTTTCATTCAACTGTATTCCTGCTTCACACTGTTACCTCTCTTTGCAGTGAGCATGCTGTGTTCTCATAATCCGTTGGAGTACCTTTTTGTTCCTAAAATCGTCAGCTTTTTGAGGGCAAATACTGTGGTTTGTGAACTGGCATCCCTGTGCTGTCTTGCTCTATCTATGAGGTTACTTGTGACTAACCTCGCCAAGTGTAAGAAAATATCTCCATGAGGTGGTTTAACCTTAGAAATCTGTGCACCTTCCCAGTTTCCCATCTCGTGTCTGAGAGCATTTGGTCTGCAAAGTCTCTGTGAATGCTGTTATATAACATTGAGAGATTGTCCTGTGAAATCCTAAACTTCCGCCCCCCAAAGATATCTGCTCACCCATTGTCTTTCTGAATTATTCTAATACCAACTGCATCGTATACGGGCACCTGCTGGTAATGAACTTCTCAGACACGCTGAGCCCGCTGATACCCTCTGAGTTCTCATGTGCGCTCTCAGTCCCCTTTCTGAGTGGAAACTCAGAATGTTCGTCAGGCCCTACAGTGCCCACGCTGATCTCCATCGACACGACCGCAATCATGCAGAGGGCGCCGTTAGAAAATGAAGAAAAACAAGCCCTTGAAAAAACACTTCGTTTTAAATATGCCCTGAATTTATCTTTATTCTTTAGCCTGGATCAATCGTGCTCATGGCTCGCCTTTCACTTCCCGCTGCTAATTGCACTGCACGGTCATTTCCGGGCCTCGTTGTAACAGAGGATCTCGGGAGGAGACTACCAGCAAAGGCTAGGGCTCATGTGGCCGTGAGTTGTCCTGTGCGTCTATTCTAACTCATCTTTAAGGATCTGACTGTGGAACCGATGGCGTCTCATGCTTGCGTCCACCCGGTCACCACCCAGGTTTCCTTGGAGTGCCACACAATTCTGCTTTCAGAGAACAAGTCTTTTCTTCCCGCCGTCCGGCAAGGGCCGGAGAGTGGAGCCGGAGGGAGAAATGGAAAGAACGAAGAATAGGTGGAGAGAATGCCACCCTGCTTAAGCTGCGCCTGGCAAGTAGGGCGGGTTGTGTACTGCACACAACACAGAAGCTTCATTGGCATCCGTCTTCATCACATCCTCTTCTGTGAGCAGGAGGAGAAAGGCTGAGGGTCGCTTTGTGCTAACTGGAAACATACAGACAAAAATGGACACTTTGGAGCTGGACGTGGCGGGCACCGGTTGTTCCTCTCCCTTCTGTTTTGACCCAGCTCTGTTCTCGGCTGGCTCACACCCCTCCCCTCATCTTCTCGGCTGTCTTCGGCCGCCCTGGCCTGTCTCACAGTCACAGGCTGTGGCACGCACAGGTGTCAGCAGCTCCTCACAGCTGGTAACGCCGTGCTTTCACTTGACTTTCCCCCCATTAGAAAGAGGAAAGAAACAAACACCTGTTTTGACTCTTGTCCCTTCCTTCTCTCCAACGGCGAATGAAGCTGACGAGCTGGCTGGACGGTGGCAGAGGGGCCTTGGTTTTCAGGCAAATTATTTTTAAGTCTCTTTTTTGCCAGTGGTTTCTCTTCCTGTCATTCGCTCCATGTATCTTTTTGACAGCTGGAATTATTTCTATTGCTCCTTCCAGCCTCTCTTTTTAACAGCTAGGACATTTTTTTTTTACCCTCCATATTTAGCTAGCAGGAGAATGGCTATGTGTGACCCTCTGCTTAGCTATGTCCCCAAAGTTACGAATGTCTACACGGATTTCATTCCTTCTTTAAGTACATCGATGCCCGTGGTACGCCAGTGCTGTTAGGTGTTGGGGCCAAGGACATGGATAACACATAGTCCCTGCCATTGAATATCTCAGGGTATCATAGCCAGCTGGACTCAAAATAGCTGAATATGGAGAGTGGCAGAGAGACAAGCCTGGAAGTCCAAGCGGACAACCCGCCAGCCCACGTGTGACCTGTCCCCGAGTACGCCCTGTCCTGAGCCTTCCCATGCTACTTGCATATCCCTAGATGGTGTAGTCTGGAGGGTCTCTGAGGCCTGCTTTTCCAAAGGGTATTATTTTTGATCTTAAGATTGTGCTTTTTATAAACACACACACACAAACTGCATTTAAAAGTAGAATGATTAAAAAAAGAAGGAAGAAAAACGCAAGTGGGGGGAAACTGTGCTAATTTTGGATTTAAATGAAATCAAAATTAGAATATTATGTAAGAATCCATATGTCAACCTTCACAAAGACAGGGAGGCCTTAGCAGAGGAACTGTCCCCGAAGTGTGTTGGGAAATGCGACGGCTTGGCGAAGCCCACTTTCTGTGGTTGACAATAAAGGAACTTTACACTTGAGCTCTGGCTATTTCTGTAATAGAAGAGAAAGAGAAGGGAGAAAGACAGAAATATGAAATCTGCTGATCATGTGCTACATGACATTACATGCAATTTTGACAAAAAATTATTTAATTCATATTACCATTCTTTGAAGTTGATATTAGTATTCTCCTTTCTTTCTTTCTTTCTTTCTTTCTTTCTTTCTTTCTTTCTTTCTTTCTTTCTCTTTCTTTCTTTCTTTCTTTTCTTTTCTTTTCTTTTGACTGAGGAGAGGGAATTTTCAGGTAGGCTTAATGGTCCAAAATGCTGGTATGCACCAGGACCAGGTTATAATGCAATTATATTTTACTTTGCTCTTCCCAGTATAGTCCCACTAAGTCTGAAGTGGTTGCCCAGCGTACCAATGTATAGCATAGGAGTATGCAGTTAAGAGACACTACAGTGGGTTCTAATGAAAATGGTCTAGAGATGAATTGTTGCCCTTGTGTATCTTGACTTACTATTTGTTTTCGGCATCAATCACCTATTTTCGGGACAAGTTATACTAATCGTGGGACTATACAAAGCATTGTATTCATGTCTAGAATCTGTTTAATTATGGATCTCTTTTTTTTTATGCTGGGTGCAATACTTTACTTCTATATGCATTTTTTAAAAACTGGTGACCATAAGCCGATGGGTAACTTAGCATAGCAGTGGCAGAGAAAAGCCAGAATTATTTAAGCCAAGCCTCAATTTTCAGTGAGTTTATAATCACAGATAGTTAAGGAAATTCAGAATAATAATCTTTAAAATATATGAGCATTTACTGTATGCCAACCTTGTAGTAAGTTCGTAATGTAGACTATCTCATTTAATTCTTAAAACATCCCCATAGAGAGATAATATTTCTTAAAACATCCCCATAGAGAGATGATTGGTATTAGATATGAGAAGATCAAGCTGGGTACAGTTTTAAAACTTGCCCTGCGTCCTTGACCTATGTGTAAGACATATAAATATTAAGTAGGAAAAGTGTAATGATGAATACTGTAAGTCACAAACAAGTGCATTTGATTAGGTAAGAGAGTTTTTTTTTTTTTTTGCAACAATGAAAAGAGAGGCACGATGGGAGTTAGATGTCTAGATTAAAGCTTCTAGAAGGATATTTCTAACCCCCCTTCGATTGATCTACTTATTGACTATGTGACCTTGGGCACCTCATGACTGATAAACTCAATTTTCTCTTCTATAAAAGTGGATAATAATGATTGGCATCCATTAAAACCACCAATAAACTTGAATCTCGACATCATCATTATTTCCTTATCTTTCCAAAAGTGATTTTTATGCTTTTTAAATAAAATTGCAGGGGAAAAAATCCCCGATCACTTATTCCAACAACAAATAATATTGGAACACATAGGCTTAATTTTTAAAATTTCAGAGTTTCTCCTTCTTCTTCCTAGTCCCGAGCTAGTCTCTCTGTTACCATATGCCTTAATATGACCCAAATGGCTAACTTGACATATTATCTTTGAGAAACAAAGAAGATATAAGATTTAGACCTTGAGTAAAGTATTGTATCAATGCACTTAATGAAGAAAAAGCTGAAATCACACATCATTGATAGGAAATGCCCTTTATATTGAGTGCATTTTGGAGAATTAAGTTAGGCTTACTCTCAGCTTCCAAACCTCACACATGTAGCATTTGAACAGAAGAAAATGATGACAAATGTTTATTAAACTAGTTCACCTTTTCTATGTAGGATTTATGCTTTATTCTAGCCCTCTTCTTTTTGTACTGGTGTCTTATCTCTTTTCTTTTACAATAAGCAAGAATTTTAAAGGTCCCTTTCATTATTTTTTCTCATATAATCTTTAAATTGAGATATAATTCACATACCATAAAATTCACCCTTTTGAAGTCATTCTGGATCTCTTATAAGCATTTTTTTCAACTGGTGGCCATAAGACAATGGCTAACAGCATGGCGATGACCGAGAAAAGCAGAAGTGACCTTCTTCAGAGCACCCTGGCTTCCCTGCTGCCAATCAATGGAACTCACACTGAGCTTGACCCAGAAACTTGGTCAGGTTAGAAAGGAAAGGAGAAAATTTCTTCCTTTTTTTTTTCCTTTCATATATTTTTTTTTTCTTCCTTGGACTTAGAAGACGAAAAAAGTTTTTAAAGGATTTAATGCCTGAATTCTCTTTGGGACACTCATTTCAAAAAATAACTGCAAACTGGGAGAAACATATAAAAAGTTACGAAAGAAATGGCCAACCTTATAAACAAGTCCAAGGACATTTTACTGGCACAAGTCAATTCCTTTCAGCATGTCACCTTCTAGGGTGAACCCAGATATTTAAATGACGCCGTTTTTTGTGTGTTTTGTCTTGTTTTGTTTTTTTAGTGGCCCCAGTGTGAATGTTCACTCTGCTTTGTCGTGAAAGGAAGTGATTATTTATTTTAGACGGAAATCGTTGACCTTTGAAAGGACTAGAATTATACCTCACTAACAGTAGAGAGATATGTAGAGAAGTACAAGCTTATTAAAACATACAAAAATAAACAAAAAATTTGCCTTCACTTTGACCTTGATCTCTCACTTGACACCCTCATCCAGAAGCGTCTAACCACGTGTTTGCCCCACTGTGCTCTGTGAGAAGGTAAGGACTCCGCAGGGAACATTTAACTCAGGGTCAAAGGGACTTGTTGTTACAGGCCTTTGCAAGACACCTGTTTTTTCATAGTTTTTCCTGCAGTAAGTCATAACAGGACTTTAGCAGCAGAGATTTACTTCCACATGGTCTGGGTTGCTAATACTACTTTTAGAGGAGCTTTTCCGAAATGCTCTTCTTGTGATGGAATTGCACCGTTCCCCTCATTCCGTCATGCAGTGAGGTACTTGGCTAGTCACTGGGTGCAGAACGTCAAAAGGCCTGGTGTGCCTGAAGCGCGAAGTCCCTCTTCCCTCCCCAAGAGCCAAGCAGCCTCATGCTGTGCTCTGACGTGAGAGATGTGAACAGGACAGTTCGGCTGGTGACACTGGTACTTAAAGAAGAAAGTAATCGTGCTGATAGAACATGCATCACATTCCGTGGTGGGGGATTATGATCCCAGGCATCTGAAATGCATGGAATGTTTCCACCGTACCTATGTGGCCCACAAGGCCTTTTCTATACAAAGCTTATTTACGCTCAGAGCTCCAAATTTACCATGTCCTTCTGACACTTTCTTGGGGGCTGACAGAGCTGGAGAGTCTTTCGTAGGCTAATGTAAGTGGACACACAGAAGTGCCAAAGTGCATTAGGAAAATAGAAATCTATTCGGCTTCACGGTTGAATTTACCCTTCTCCAGAGACTGAATTTATTTGCATATTTTATTTCAAATATACGTGAGTTACACTGAGGGAGGTTTGAAATTAAATAAATGCCACGATTAAATGACAGACATAACAATAGTGGAACTTGTAGCTTATCAAGACTTTCCCTTTTCGTAGACATTTAAGCCTTTGTTATTTAAGGTATGTGACCTGTGAAAAATGAGTAAAATTATACTGGAAAAGGTTGGCTAGCTGAAAGGTATATTTGATAATTACTAAATGCATTCTTAATACATGGGAAGAATGAAAAGATAAACAGAATGAAAATATAGGTGGTGATATATTAATAAATTATATAAATTTATACCGTTGGTTATAAATTGATTTTTCTTTATCTAAATATTATTTTTGATTCTGTGTACCATCATCTTCTGATAGACATATAGGAATATGGAAGTCACTAGAAAATATTTTATGGGCGATCAACTTACTATTTGAATTAAACAAATGTGGAGCTGTGGTTTATGGAAAACAGACACACACACGTGCATTTTGTATTGCCAAGCTTTCAAGAGCTAACTCAACTAAAACTCTCAAAAGCTATTTGAACAAACACATCTGACATAATCTTTTACAGATTTAAATAAATATAAATATAAACGTCTTTGATTATGAGTCATGAATGCTCAATTTCAGAAACTGCGCAGTGTCGGGACTTGGGCAGGCGCCGTAATCGCCATCATCTTCAAGGAAGAACAGGCGGGAGCTGCTTCTCAGGCCGGCTGTGTGTCTCCTCAGTCAGCCCGTCTTTGGGGCTTAGGTCCATGCCCAAGCCATCTTGGTGCTCGGCTTCATCTGGTGTGCACACCCCTGGCACTGAAGTCCTTTCTTCAGCCTTGGTGGGGGCCTGGGGCATTTTGCATCCACCATGCCCTTTCATTTTTATTTTTTCTACCTCCTGCACCTTGTCCCCACTTAGTTCTCCATGTATCATAGCAGAAATCTCACACCCCAAAATAAACACAGCAAGCAGAGCGGGGGCTCCAAGTCTGTTATTTTCAACTCTCAGTCACCACGCCCGTATACTGGTGTGCCCTTAATTTGAAAATGCCAGCCTCGTGCTTTGCCAAGCCCTGAGAAAAATGCAGACTGCCAAGCCACTACCATAGGGAGTCAGTCAAATGGTGTGCAGGTATGTACCTTATCCACCCACAAGGGAGACGGTGAATGAATATTAGCATATCTTAATATGAGTACCACACAATCTTTCAGGGTGCTCACTGGATAACGGTGAGACTGACTGGCAAGATTTCGACTCTTTTGTCTTAGTTTTGCTTCTTTCTTTTCAAACATTGTGAGTTCTCAGGCAAATGAAACCTGAATTTCCGGGATATTGAAGTGAATTAGGCAATGGTTTCCCTAAGCATCAGATTCTAAGTCAAAGCATTATTGTGTGATTTATCTATATTTTAAGAACTGAGATAACTAGCTACTTTATTTATTTTTTATTTTGTCATAATAAGGAGACTGTGGTATACATGTATGTAAGCATGACCACTGTTCACATAAAATGTAATCATAATTTTTACTGTGTAGACTCTTTCTGTTATTGCAAAAATTGTTTACTGGCTTCCAGAGAAGAAACATGTGTTTCTCTCTCTCTCTCTCTCTCTCTCTCTCTCTCTCTCAATACGTATATGCATGTGTATATTTATATGTAGATAATTTGTTAAGAAAAGTTCAATTACCCCCATTTTCAATTAATGAGACCTGCTGGTCACACAAAATAAAATAAAACAGAGAAAAATGTACCTTTATTTTCAACTCATCAGTCTCTCATTCCTCGGTCAACCCATTAATCTCTCCCTGACTCTGTGAAATCAGTTCCTGTAAATGAACTCTGCATCTGTGGCACCAGGTTAACAATACAATGGGTCACAGAAATACAATGGGTCACAGAAATAATTAATATGTTTCACAATTATTCTGAATGGGAATAAAATGTTTTAGCCCCTTTGCTTCCAGCATTTCAGCTTTTCCCTGTGTCGACCTGGCCCAGGAGAAGAACGCCGCAGAGAGCACTGCAAATTGCTTTTTGCTTAAGATTTTAAGAGGATGCTTATTTACATAAGCTGATGAGGAAAGGCTGTGAGTAGACCCAAGCTCGGTTATACGGTCTAAAAACAACATTTAAACCTGTCTCCTGATAACTTATGGCTTCCTCATCGGGCCCGTGTCTAAGTCTTCCACTCTGCCTGCTTAAAAGTATCCGAATGTCCACTTTTCATTTCCTGATGTCTCTCATTTTACTCGCCTGCCATCCCGGCCCAAGCTTGTGTTTTCCTTTTCCACCAGCGTTTCCTCCCTGCTTATTTAACTTTCTCATTCGGTGCTGCCAGGATCCCTTTAGAGTGGCGTCGGGTGTTCGCTGGCAGGCTGCGGTTTGCCATGCTGCTTCAGCTTGAGGTCAGGCACCAAGGTGTGGCTATTTGCCAACATCCTGTGACCATCCATGCTGGGCCTCTTTGGCAGGTGGGCCTGGGTCCCTCCAGCACTCCAGAAGCAGCCTCAGATGTTCGCCTGTGCCCTATGTGTCGTTCGAATCCAGGAAAGCTTCTTCGGAACGAATATCTGAACACAGAGTTTTGTCTCTTTTCATCTCTGCCGTGGATCGCTGCTTTGGGATTGTCCTTGGCCAACCTTGAAAGTGCCCATCTGAGTGTTGACTAGTTCTAAATGCTCCTTTCAAGCCAATTTGCAGGTTCCTAACAGGTGTAACCTCCCCAGCTTTTTCATTCTATGCTATTTACATTGTAGCCATTAGCAGTAATTATCTTTAGTAAGCTTAGCCACATGCGACATTTTACATTTAATGTGTCCTTTGCATTGATTTAAGGAAGCCATGAGAGATCTGTGGTAAACTCCTTTGTGCCATTTGTAAAGAATATTTAATGAATTGCTGAATTGCATTTCTGAAAGTTAGTATTGATTTACCTTTAAGGGTAAACGATCAATATGACATTATTGATTGGGAACATGAACACTAAAATTTTTATGTCATTTCCTCATGTCATATGGTTTTGTGATGCCGACACTCCTATGCAGTTCTTTAAACTTCCACTGAACATGTACTCCATAGGCTGTAAAATACAATTCTACCAATCATGTGTTCTCCGTCACTGCTGTCTAGTAACTCTGTCTACACTTCCCTGGGCCACAGACTCCTTGATGCTGCAGAAACCATACCATCACAGTTCAGTTCTGAGCCAAGTGCTGAACAGCCCCGCTAATTAGTTGATATTAGAGTCATCATTTTACTTTCTCCGGAAACATCTGTTGAATGTGCTTGACTCTTTCTCCAGAGTCTGGGAAATATTTATTAGAAATTCAGTGAGAGTATTAAAGTATGGAACTGGAAAAGGGGCAGTGGTTATTACATTGCTATACTTTAAATGTTTTACTGTGTTATTTTTATTTTATAACAAATTTCCCACATCTTTATGTGAAAGTTTTATTAAAATAATAATAATAATAATAATAATAATGAGCAATAAAAGCAACTTTATTACCAAGCTCCCAACTAGTTTTCTTACCTTATTGCATTATAACACCATGCAAAGGCAGGAAATAAATGAGTTTAAGTTCAGGAACAAATTAATTTTCTTCTACAGCAGTTCATGGATATTCATATATAATTTTTTAAAATTTACATTATACATTCAGGAGAAGTAGCAAAAATAAAAAACGCTAGAAGACCAGAAATGTATTAATGCTCTAAGTTTCAAAAATAAAAATTTGATTTAACAAAGCTACAATTTCATGTCAACCCCAGGTAAAATTTTATAATGGGTTATCAAGTTGATTTTTGCAGAGGGACACTTAGGAAATTATATATATGTTATATATACATATATATAATATATATAACATATCTATGAAATATGGAATGGGACTGTTAGGTAAATCAAGTATATACAGGTACTTATTTTAGGTAGCCCCTCTGGAGATGCATTTCTGGTATATTGACAATCATTGTTTCATTGTCTTCCAACTCCTTGAAGTTCTAACCCACAACTGAGCTACATTGTTCTAGCTACTCCTCATAATATTGTGTGTAATATTTACAATGCCCTTTTGACTAATGTCTACTTGACTAGTGTCTATTTGGCCATCTATCATTCATTTTGTTTCCTTCTGTCTTTCTTGTCTAGTGCCTAATGTTAATGCTTATATTTTAATATTGAGCAATTTTTTCTTTTGGAAAATCCAGAACATTCACACACCAACATCTTGTGATTGTATGTCAAATTTGATCTCCAAGAGTGCTTCTTGATATTAATGAACATACAGATCACTAGGAGAGCTTCTTAAGATGCAGATTCTGATTAAATGAGTCTAGAATAAAGCCTGAGATCCTGCCTTGCAATTGAGGTCCAAGGTGATGAGTATTTGAATAGCTAGATCCTAAGAACATAAAATAAATGGCAATAGTATAGTAAAATAAACACTGGATGCTGTAAAACATCCTCACCTTGGGATGGTTTGATAAGTTTCTCATTAGTTCATTACTAAATCCTATTTATATAGGAGCAGAATTTGTGACATGAGTATACAAAATTGAATAAGATCCATTTGCAGACATGACGTGATGAAAATAAATGGAAGTTTATAAAGAAAACAGCCTTATGTGATGACTTTTCTAGAATGTTATCATATTCTAGCATAATATCATATTCCAGCATAATATCATATTCCAGTTTTTGGAATAAGTTGAAGATTTAAAAGTATAGGCTTTGAAGTCAAATCTGAGCATGCACTTAGGACCTTGATACACATAGGCCCTCCTGAGACTTGGTGTTGGCATCTCTCTCATGGTGTTGTCACGAGAACCAAGCAAAGTAATGTACAATACAGTGACCACAATGTAGGGGCTCAAATATGGACATTATGTTTTCTATTCAAGTCTCTTTGGAAAAAGCCAGGCTAACTGGAACAAAGGAAAAAAGAAGCCAATTAATTGGTGAGAGAATGAGTGACGTTTTACACCTCAATAAGGCTAGGTTATAAGGCACTGTCGGTATAGCTCAGGATTGTCATTGATAGTCTATAAAGAAAGTGAATGCTATGTATGTGTAGTGACTGAAAATGACTGTATGTAAAGTCAAGGCCCAAGGATAAGAAAAAAAGAAATATTTGCCTTGATCAAGATGTAAATACCCCAGAATCTTGGCAATGAGAAAGAATGCACAGTATCTTAGAAATTTTCAAAGACACAATTAACAAACCTGAGTGAAAATAGATGCTTGTAAACTGATGAGCTTCAGTTCTGATGCCTGAATCCATCTGTCACAGTCTTTGCTTATCCTGATATATTTAACTTTCTTAAAACGTTCGGTGTTATGTCATCCTCCCAGAAAGGAGAAAATGACAAGGGGAGGGAGGTAATGGTTCAATTACCTTGAAAAATAACCATAAGACTGTCTGTGGGAACTAATAGTGGACATTATTAAACATAAAAGGATTGAGTGAAAGAGGCAGGTTATGAAATCCTATTCAAAGTTGAACTCTTTTAAAATAGGAGATATTTTCCCAAGTAGTGGTGGCCTCATTGAAGCCTGGAGTGGGCATTCTTATATTTCTTTTCAGCCCTATAATTTTGTGATGTCAAAATAATTGAGACTCAGAAAGTACATTTTAGAAATTGATATCCGTCAGCGAGGCAAAACTGAAAACCAGAGTAAAGCCTGGCATTTGTGTGTTTCATAGATGATGGAGTGGAAGTCCATTCAACCAGGTATTCACAGAGTTAAGAAACTGCATTGATCATTTAATATGTACCAGACAATGTGCAAAGACAGATGTCCCACAGAGCTCAGAAGAGAGAGTTCTGTACCTGAATTTATAACTCAAAGAGTATGTGTATATTATATGCAGTATATAGCATAATATATGTAACTGTATATATATTATAATCCCAAATATGCATATATACATATTTAGATATAAATGTTATATGATATAGTTATATATTATATATAATTGGGATTATGCTGTACAAGGATGGGGGCACCCCAGGATTTATTTAGAAAATATTGTGTATTTAAGCTTACATGTTTAAACTTCAGTCATCTTCAAAATACTCTCCATCTGATGTAAGACATCTATCAAGATTTTTTTCCACTGCTCAAAATAGTTTTTGAACTTATCCATTTTGAAACTTTTAGTGCTTCTGCTGTTTTTTATTTTACCTCTTCCATGTCAGCAAGTTTTCTTTTTGAGAATATTTTTCATCTGGGAAAACAATCCATTTATTTAAAACTCCTGGTGTTTATCCTTTATGTAGAGCCTCGTAGCCTAACCATCTACAATTACAGCTGAAATTTTTCTTTTTAGGGAAAATTAAGAATTTGTTTCAAAAATGTTAATTTTTACAAACAAAAAATAAGATAAATTAATCAATGTTTAACGTTAATGCAAAGCCTAAAAAATGTGAATTATACCTGGTATGGCTATAGATAGGAGGTGGTTGACCTCATGTAAAATTTTTACATTTATGACTAGCAAAAATGTTGGCAATTATTTAGACTAAACATCTAATTAAATAGCTGGAAAGCTAACTTAGCTCACTGACTATTACCAATTAACTAAAGAAATAACCAATATATGCACATACAATGAAGATGTAACAGAGACAAAAATTGGTTGTTGATTTATGTGTTCTATTGTCGGGTTATTTTTAGAATGAGAACTTCCAATAAACACTTATTGGAGTTTTAGTTATACAAGTTACTGTCACGGATTCTCATGGAAAAACAAAAATAGTATGACCCCTGTGTCCAGGACATTCGCAGGAGCTGTGAGTCTTGGACTGACACCAAAGAGCTAGACAGAAGCATCGACGATGGCAAGGACTATTTGAGGAATAAAAATCAGTATTAGATGGTGTGTCATGGGAAAAGGACGTTTGGGTTAAATGATAACTAAAACGTGTCTTGGACACTTGAGGCAAGGAAGCATACTGCACTATAACTGGTGATGTGACATGCTAACAGTTTGGAATGCACCAAGGGGTCTATTGTGCCTATAATTTTGGAAGGTTACCAGAGAGGTGGCAGCAGAATCTAGGTTGGGAAAGTTCTGCTGAAAAGAGAGGCCACGGAAAGCTTGGACTCATGCACTAAAAGTTGTGATTTTTAGTTTTATTTTACTATTTTATCTTGCTTTATTTCAGAGACCAGGTCTCACTTTGCTATGTTGCTCAAGCTGGTCTCAAACTCCCGTGCTCAAGTGACCCTCTTGTCCCTACCTCCCGAGTAACTGGGGCTACATGTATGTACCATGGTGCCCAACTGGATTTTATTTCATAGAAATTGTGGCTGTAGGGATCTACAGAAGGTGTTTCAACGCTGAGTCACCTAATCAGAAGGGGTAGGATGATTAATCAGTCAGTAGGTGTAGGATTTGAAACATAAGAGAGGATTCTAGTAGGTAAAAAAAAAAAAAGAAGAACAATTGGACGAAGTTTCCACACATCTAAGCATAAAATGATAAGATACTGAGGTACAAAAGGAAATGGAACACTAAAACAACAGAATTTGTCATCTAACTGGTTTGTGAAATAGACATCAAGGGTGACAGCCATGTTTCAAGACTGGGTAACAAGAATAATTTTGCTGATATATAGAGACCTAAGGAGAACCAGAGAATTGTAGAGGAAAAATGAAAACTGCCCCTTTAGCCACGTGGGCGTGTAGACAATGGCAAGTTATTCAAAAGGTGACTTGACACATACAACTGAAGCTGAGGACAGAAGTGAAGACTGGATACTTAGACTTGGAGACGTTAACTCATGGTGACATTAATGCCATGCAATTATGTCATCTAGAAGCAGATCGAAAAGAGAGCGTGGAGCACACCTCTTGGTGAGCTAATCGTGAAGAGGTGAGAACACAAACAAGAGGAATCTTTGGGCCACATAGTACAGAAACACCAGGAGGAGTGTGTTTCAAAGAGGACCAGGGAAAGCAAAGACTTGGAAAAGGTCAAGTCAGAGATCAGTGGCAACTTTAGAAAGTCTTTACTCAGAATGTCACGGTCAAAGGTCAAAAGTGAGAGTGCACTTGATCAAAGAAAGTGAGTTCTTGAAAGCAAGGATGATTTTATTTATTGTTACATTTCCTGATCCTTTCACAGTGGCTAGAACTCTGCAGGCATGAGAGGTTGAAGCCTATCATAGGTGAGGCTTGATGAGGGAAGACTAGAAGGAATGAGATGACGTGGAGAAAGTAGCCTGAAAAGTGAGGCTGGTTCAGGAAGGGAGAGTTGAGTGACACACCAGAAATATTTTTGCAGAGTTAGAAAGGACACTTATGAGAGTATCCAACCAAATAACTTTGATCTTTTCCATAGCATGGAGAGAAAAGTCATCTATTAAAAAAAAAGGGGGATGGATTGATTAGGTCCTCGGTGTTTTGGAAAAAGTCTTGAAACGTTATTGTGAGGAAGTAATTGAATAAGCAGAAGAAATGGCCAGTGTTCATTTGCAGTAAGGCAACATGATCCTGACTTGTCTCAAGAACAATGATTTTGTGACTTCTTACCGTTCTATTTGGTTGCAAATGGGACAACAACTGTATTTATTAGATAAAAAGTATGTTTTATTTTAAAAGTATGAGTAAGTTGGCTTGATTTTTAAATGCATTCATATTCTTACAATGTTGCCAATATTACTACGTATTTACGACAACCAAAAGTCCAAAATATCTACCGAAAGTAGTTCTTTCCCCAGGAAATTTCCAATGTGGTACGTATTATTATTTTTTAAATCTAGTTAATGCTTATTCCTGACCTCTTTTGTGATTGCAACATTAACAGATGTACTTGCATAGACATCCCAATTCTGAAGAGTATTCGTTCTCTGAAATAATGCCAAATCATCGAAAACATCTTTAACACAGATTGGGAAAGCAAAAGATCTTTCAGAAATGTATGAATGTCATTAAAAACAAAATTTTAGTTGATTTCTTTTTGAAAATTGTTCTAGACTATCATGTTTGTGTTGTAACCGGTGACTGATGAAGTGATCAGAAAAAGAAAACCTTGATTGCCTGTGGCGTTAAAAGAAAGGACTTAATTTCCTTGCCATATTATTCACACATAGAAAGCACAGATTGTATATTTTTCAGCCTTTCCTTGGAAATATTTGAGGCTTGGCTGATTGAAGTAGAACAGAGAAAACAAATCAATATGCATTTGATTCTCGTAGTGACACACTGTGGACAGACTAACATCAGTTGGTCCTAAAATACAGTGAAGATGGTGACGAATAAAGGTTGAAAATATCAGAGCATCTGCCATTTTTCAGACCCATGTCTATTTAGCCTATTGCTTTCTCTATGATACATTTGCCTATGTCTGTTCTTTTCTCTTTTTTTTTCTTTTTTCCAAATATTGTTTCTTTGATGGTGGATCCTTAGACATGTCTAGAACAGCAGTATTATTCACAGTGCCATCAAAATGCATAAACCTGTGTTTTTAGGCTGTTCTTTGGGGAATCTGTACAGAGGGGTCTAAGTTGTCAATCTCCCACTAATTGGGCCAAGCTGGACAAGACAAAGGAGGTTATCTCTCGGAAGCATCGAACACCTAAATGTGCTAAATGTACATCGAACACCTAAAACGTTCATTGTTAAGTTAAGCGTCAGCTGCTAATGCTACCATAGAATTAAAGGTGAGGGTGAAGGGAATGAGTTATGAAGCCTTCTGTCCCTGGGGGGAACACTGACAAAGTCATGCAGGAAGTTCACAAAGCAACGCTGTCCTTCTGCTGAAATAAGCCCTCAGCCTGCATTTGCATGGTGTGGAGGCTTTACTGTGTACCTCCTTTTTCTTCCCTCCAAATAGTGTAGGAGAAAGCCACCTGGGAAATAGACACTGAACCCACAAACTTTTATGATAATGATACTGTTTTACTGTTCGACTTCTTTGCTCTGAGAGAGCGAGAGGACGGTAGAGTTTTAATGCGTAAGGCATTTAGGCGTTGGGTTTTTGTGATGAGTTGTGCACCTTATATTTAGTGCCTTACGGCCTTCAGGTTCATGGTTCTGACGCGAGGGTGGCTGTCTGATACAGCTGCAGGCTGCCATTGAGGAAGTAACTGGTGATACTTGAAGTGGCAGGCCCCTTTCATTCCTGTTGATCATGCATTCCTTGCCCGATAGAATCCCGTGGAACATTCTATTAGCTCTTGGGATGTGAAGCTAGACTCCCTACTACTAATAGGCTTACACTGTAGATGGTAAAAAGAAAGGAGGAATGCTAACAGGTTGTCCTAGGGGCCAGATTGGACATGCCTAGATTAAAATAATAATAATAATAATAATAATAATAGACACCTGAGAAATGGTTGGATTTGGAAAGTGCTGTATTTCTCTCTGGGTAGCTCTCTGAGAGAGTAACTGTGGTTAAGATCACGGCACTGGGGTTTGAGAGTCAAAAGCCAAGATCTGCCACTTGATTACTGTATGACTCGGAGAAAACTCTTTATTTTCTTCCTTCAGTTTATTCATCTTCAGAATAGGTATACGAATTCCTGCTTTGTAGTGTGGCGATATAGCACGCTAATGAGATGTACATTTAGCACATTTTGTGGCCCACACTAAGCACTTAGTATGTAGCTATTATCATTGTCACTATTATGATTCTTTAACTATCTTCCAACTCCCATTTTCTTACAAGCAGAAGTGACACACATACTCATCTTAATAAAATCCAGTTTTACATAATGCTTGGCTTTTCGAAGGTTTGAGCCTCACGGTTTACATTGTTTTTACAAATGCATTGTCAGTTAAACAGATGAAGTATTTTTTTCTCAAGTTTTGCTCCATATAGGGTGAGGTTCAGAGAGTGTGAATAGCCGACCCATACCGCCAGTCCGGGGCCAAGTCCAGTAGTCGGGAGCTGCCCTCTTAACGCCTCTCTCTGTTCTGTGCCTGCGACTGCATGCTCACTTGCTTAAACATCACTCTGTTGCCTGAAAAGTGCTTTTACATATTTTGATAAAGTTGTCAGGGTAATATGTATAATTGTAGCACTCTTTTATTTTATTTTATTATTTTTGATTTATTGTAGAGATGAGATTGCGCCAAGCTGCCCAGGCTGGTCTTGAACCCCCGGGCTCAGGCCATCCTCTCGCCTCGGCCTCCCCAAGTGCTAGGATGATAGGCCAGCGCATCCGGCTTGATTCCGGCATTTTAGAACTTGATTTGACTCCGTGTCAGGGGCAACGGGTACCAGGAATCTTCACCTGAGAAGTGGAGGGACTGTCAAAGGCGCTCCCTCCCAATGTGGCCATGAAATAGCCTGCTGGACAATTTCCCTCACTGAATATACTGTGCACTGTGTTAAAACGGCCTCAGGAAAGCTCTGGCAGAGGAAGACAGCCCGCCTTAATTTGCTTAGACTTGTAAGATCAGTATATTTACCCATTTAGTATAACTTGTGATCGTGGGAAAGGGGAACTCCATATTTCCCGGGTCATCCTTATTTTATACCGAAAACATCTCTCAAGGTTAATTCTCTCAAAGTAATTTAGACTGTAGTTTGGCCACTGTTTTTGGTACACAGAAAAGCAAGTAAGCAAACACACAAAAACTCCGATCCCTCGCTGGAGCTCAGGTTTCCTTTAGAGCTGCTGTTTATGTGACTTACCAGAACGGAAGTGAGGCAGCCACCTCACCTCGGGGAACTTCCCACACAGCAGCCTTCAGCCACGCGTGGCTGCCGAACATTTTGTGCGGCTGTCCCGAACTGAACTCGACTGTAAGTAGACCGCTGAAGCCCACTGTTAACGAACAGTAGGAAGGAGGGGTTGTGTAATATTATATTGAGTATATGTTGAAATAAGAATAGCTTGGATGCATTGAGCTAAATAAAATATCTTCTTAAAATTTATTTCACCTGGATGGCCACTGAAAAATTTAAAATGACATATATGGCTCACATATTTCCTTTGCTTGATGCTGTTCTAGATATGTAATTACAGATACTTTAAATAATGCCATGAGTCCTTCCAATATTTAAGAAATTTTCATTGGTATGATATTTGGACTCTCGTGGCAGTTCATACTTAAACTCCCTTTTTTCTTTCTATATTTGTTTTTATTTCTTTCAAAAATATCACCAGCAATTATCTGCATAGTAGAAATAAATGTATATGAAAATAAAGTACATATTCACTTTTTAATTAATAATACAATATTATTCACCAAAAATGACATTTATGCCACCTATATTGGTAGTAGATAGTCTGTAATGTTATATATTTACTAGTACACTCTTTGCTCATTGTCCAATGTCCCATGAACACCTATAACAGGTCAGGTTGGGATATAAGTTTAAGTAACATTTGCTTTTTGCTCTAAACAATTTAAAACCTAGTAGATTAAATTGATAAGTCGACATCAGTGAGAGTATAGAGAAACGCATTTTGGTGGAAGCAAATATAAGTTTTATGAGCGTGCAGAGAGTATCAAAGTCTTCCCAGAGGGGTTGAAGTTCAGTTTTAGAAGCTCTGTGCATCAATCAATGCCCATCGTCGAAAGAAGAGGTAAGAGCATTCCGGGTGCAGTGTGAGCCAAGGTACAGAAGCAGGGAGAGTGTCTGTTCAGGAAGTAAACGTGTGTTCTCTGTGGCTTAAAGAGAGGTGTGTTTCTCATGGTGGGAGGGAACAGGACTGAAAGGGGAGCTAGTGGCAGGAACTGAGGTGGGCCCAGATAGTGCTGAGAGATGCGCGTTTCTCCATGTGAGATCCATTCCACAGTATTAAGGAGACCATGGAGGAGGAATCTGCGTCTTGAGAGAAACTCTGACAGGAGACTGGAGGGGAGATTTCAAGAGAAAAAGAGTACAGGTAACGGCATCAGTTAGGAGGTCATTGCAATAGTCCAGGCAAGCATTTATGACCACCTGAGCAGACAGATTTGTGTTTTATAAGAAGCAGGGCAGGGAACAAATACTATGAAGGCATCTGGGATAGCACACAGGCTTATGCCTGGAATTACAGGATATTTCTTTGAAGATAGGGAATATAAGGAAACAAGCAGGGTTAGCATGGGAAGGATTGTGCAGTTGGATACTTCAATGTGTGGTACTTGTGAATGTCATGTCACCATTAATAACATATATGTGTATAAATATGAACCTAGAGATAAAGATGGAACAAGTTCTTTTTTAAGAAATAATTTTATGGATGTGTTTGTGGATTGAACTTTCTCAGAAAGAAATGCAGAGTGGAAAGAACAGGGGGCCAGGGACTAACTAAGTAAGTCTTTCGATGAAAATTAGGAGGTATTAGAAGTGTTTTCAGAGAGAATTTACAGTATGCATTTTTCAAAATTACTAATATAATCTGTGGCTGTGGTAGAAGAGAACTGTTCTAAAAAACAGATGTTTTAAAATTTCACTAAATTATCATCACTTTATCAGTGATAAATCATGGGAACCATACTATTATTCAAAATTATGTAAATCAAGTATAAGAATATATTACTTGGCATGCATTTTATGGCTGTGACCAACAGTTTTTCCTGTGGGCTGACAATGATATCAGCATCAGATGTTAAGAGTCCCCTTAAAACTGACCAGGAGGAGCACGTGACCCTGGCGAGGGGACCACATATATCACCCTCCACTGTAACTCTCACTTTCAAAAGTCTTTGACTATAAAGGGTGCACATTACACAGTAGAGGAGCGCAGTATTTTTGTTGATCATATTAAATCGCAATGTTATTGAAGGGTCCATGACTGTGGAGATGTTTCAGCAAACTTGAAGCATTCTGGGGAAGCATGTAACTGTGACGAACAAAATTCCACTTTTCTGTGCATGATCAACAGCTTCTGTAATGCTGACGTGCTCTCGGTAGGTAAAACTATTGAAACCATTTGAATCTGCCAGAAAAGTAGCATGCCACGTACTGAAGATGAATGTCCACTGTGTTTTTGTAGTTAATAATTACAGTGTTTCATTTAGCAGAAACAAAATGAAAACTTTTGCCGGGTTCGGTGGCTCAGCCTGTAATCCCACGCCTTTGGGAGGCTGAGGTGAGTGGATTGCCTGAGCCCGCGGGTTCGAGACCCGCCTGGGCAGCGAGACCTCATTTCTACAATAAATCAAAAAAATCAGCCGGGCATGGTAGCGCATGCCTGTAATTCTGGCTACTCGGAAGGCTGAGGTGGAAGGGTTGCCGGAGCCCAGCAGGCGAGGCTGTGGTGGCCGGAAGCGGCCACTGCACTCCAGTCTGGGCAACCGAGTGAGACTCCAACTCAAAAAAAAAAAAAAAAAAAAAGAAAAAGAAAACTTCTTTTTAAAAGAAAAGTTTATTTAAAAGTAAATTAGAGATAGAGAAGGGGGAAAGGAGATTCACCTCCCCAAGGTGGGGGAGGGGACAAAAGCCAGGAAGCATGACACACCAGAGACTAGCAAGGCAATGGCCACAAAATGAAAACTTTTAACAGTAGAATAACTTAAGGACTCTGCATCCAATGATGCATCCTTGCTGTACGTGGCTCGAGTTAGATGATTTCACTTTAAGATGTATATTAGAGATCAGAAGCGTTTAGAGAAAACTGTCACCGTGGTTAAAAGTACCTTAGAATTTACATGTAATAAGTGATTGAAAAAACACCAACGCAATGCCTTGTAAATGAGAAAATCCAGACAAAGAGTTTTAGCTGAGAGTCACAAATGTGAAAGCTATGATAGAAAATGGTTTCAATGTCTTCTTTATTCTGTTCTATATTTATTAAAAAGTAGGTGCCTTTGGTTACTTAATTTGTTAGAAATAGACTAACCAATACAATTTAATAGAAATAATTAGCAGTGGTTTCAGTGATGTGCTTGCTGGTACAATTTATGGTCAGCCATAAACTTTATTTTCCCAAAGTTTCTAGAATAAACCTGCCGGCAGGATTTTATTTTAATGGACTTGGGTCCTTTGTAAAGATGGATAAAAATCATTAATAACAGTTCCAGTTCTGTAAGTGCTGGCCATGGAATGCCATGACTCATTTGTTCTACTTGGGCAACACGAAATGCAGTCCCTGGATTGATCAGATCTGCAGCTGGATCACTTACGGGCTCATTAATTTTTATCATGGGTTGAGTATTCTGACCTGGCGCATCAGCTTTTGAAATGGCCACTTGTCTTCTTTCCCGGGGCCAACAGCTACTGGATGCGTCTCTAAAAGGTGGATCGAGTGGACTTCGTGTTCGTTGAACATCTGTGGGGGCGGAAGGCTGGGAAACGCGAGTCTGGGTTGGCGCACACTCTGGGACGCCTCTCACCCTGAGTGCGCCCTGCAGGGTCCCCGCAGGCAGGTGGGCCCCGGGGGCAGGACAGGTGTCCGGCAGCCGCCAGCCACTCTCCCTTCCCTCTCAGCACCTCTCACGGGAGGACGGGAGAAGCGGTCAAGCGGCTGCCGGAGAGGAAGACTCGCTGCGAGCACTCGCCGTGGCCGCCTGAGTCTCGCAGTCTCCCAGATCTCTCCCAGCACACGGGAAGCCCTTTTCCACCCACGCGAGCTCCTTGCCTTGACGCCGTGAGTCCCCGTCACCCACGAGAGGCGCAGGCCAGGGACGGCAGGCTGGGTCGCAGGAAGATGGCTGCTCTGTGTTCTTCGGGGCCAGGCTCCGTCCCCGGCGCTGGGTTCTGCTCCACACGACCGAATGTTCTCTTTCGGCCTTCCAAGTCAGTTCCCCCTGGGCTATTACCAGTTTCTGGACCGAGGTGACAAGTCCCTAACGCAGTCAGAGAGGGAGCTCCGGAGACAGGAACGCCTCGCCTCGCCCA
>NW_007245879.1:283350-300795 GCF_000164805.1 Carlito syrichta
CTCCTCGGCCTGGCGTGGTGTCACGAGGCCTTGTGTGGCTGCCGCAGGCGTTTACTCTGAGGTTCTCAGTCCCGTGGGCTCATCGTCGACGTGTCCTGCGTGTGCGCGGCTGTGACACGGACTCGCGTGTTCAGCTCGGAGCTCTGCTCCCGCTCCCCTCCGCTCTCGCCGTGGTTGCACAGCCTTCTCTGTCTGTATCCCCCCCACCCGGAAATGTCTGTTTCCAGGTCCCCTCTTGGTTTCTCTCCCGCTGCTCTTCACACTGTCCCCACCGGCCTCCTTCCTCTCCCTCAAGTAGAAGGCTCTGGCCTCTGCGCTTTGTGTGTTTGGAGAGGAGGCCGCCTCGCCCCTCACACAGACGAGGGGCCGGAAGACAACAGGCGGCGACCTGGACGGCGTGCTGTCAGGGGACACGGGAGCTCCCCGGCTGGGAGGAGGGCAGAGCCGGGACCCCTTGGGAGCATGCTCGCCGTCTGTGGCCTGGGCGTGGGCGTCGGGGACAGCCGGCGGAGGCTGCCCCCCGTGCGGGCTTGGAGCGCCACGCACATCTCTCAGGGTTTTCCGGCGGCCTCCGGAGCATCCTTGTTGAAGGGACGGCAGCTCAGCTTCCATGTGGCCACGCTGATTGCTTCACACGCCTCTTCCCAGAGAGTTTATTTTATGTACAGGAAGGCAACCAGGAAGAGGCTTGGAAAATAAATGGCTTTGATCAAGCAGATTTTATGAAAGCCCTGTGATTTCTCCCATTCGTCATGCTATGCCAGAGATTTTCCCCTGGCCACAAATGAATGTAATTTTCCCTTCTGCGCACAAATGGGGGTGTTTATTTTCCGAGGGCCGGGGGTGGCTGAATGCTGTGGGGATGAGTTTCTGCGGCGTCTTCTCCAATGTGCTCTGACCCCACGCAGTCCCATGAATTGGATCAGTGAAGACCACCGGGCGCACTCGCGCTCCAGCAGGAGCGGCCAGAGGTCAGTGTCCCCCACGCTGCCTCTGCCCTCCCCAGCTCTGCTCAGCAGGGAACCATTTGGTGGGCGTTTTTGGTCTCGTGGCCTCCGCACCCCCCTTCGGCTAGCCTCTCTGTAGACCGCTATCCCGCGAGGGGTTTGCCTTTCTCCCTGCTAGCTGTTGCTGGTCTCTCTCCCGCCTGTCTCGTTAACTCTTTTTCGTGTGCCAGGTGTGCAGCTGACGCCAGGCCTTGATAGAAACCCTCGAGTAGTTCTTTCATGGCCTGCTATTCCTACACCTTGTTTCTTTTATCTGGATTCAGTAAGTGGAGGCTATAGAGCAGACAGGATTAAACAGGTCTGGGAGAGAATTGGACATGAGCTGTTTAGAAATTCCAGTGTGACTGATAAGGCCATCCTGCCGAACGAGAGAGGAGTAACGTCCTAAACAGCGTGAGTCCAGAGACAGTGAGAAAGCGTCCCTTCCCAGAAACCCCTTGCTCACTAAACACTCGCAATGATACGTGTAGAGTACTGAACCTTTGAGTTAACTGTGTCTCCCTCAGAATGTCAGTATCAAGGTAGACATGGCATTTGGGGGTTTTCACAGGTTATCATACTAACCTCTAGCTTATGTAGTTCCCTGCTGCAAAACTGTCATTGGCTTTTTGCACTCAAGACGTTTGCACTGGGGAAAAGGGAGATTTCTGAGAAACTTCTCATGGGGGGAAATCACCAGAAAACAGCACTTCAAGGATACTGGTGAAAATGGACTCTACAAGTCTGCAAATCTGACACAGCCCAGTGAGTCCACCTCTGGCTGGAGCATGTCAGGAAGCGTCTTTCTCATTACAGCGCAGGTGGCTTAGGGAGACCAGACATGTAAAAAGAATTTTGAAACACCAGTCTTCTTCCTCGACTCCCTTGATTCTATTTACCAGCATCATGGTTCTGCAATTTGGAACCCCTTCATGGTGTATGTCATTGAAAGAAGGCATAAAAACGGGAGTGAGGGGTGGGAGAATGGTGGAAGAGAGACTGAGTGAGATGGCAAGACAGTTGCAAGAGGCGTTGGGCAGAAGCTTAGAATGAAGGCCAGGCCATAGGACCGGGCCAGACATGCCAGAAGGATCTCTGAGTGCTTCTGAGATGCGGCGTCCCAGGACGTGGAAAAGAAAACTGAAACATTCACTCAGCCAAGACAAATGTTTCTTTTAAAGTCTCATAATGCACCATTGTATGGAACATATCTGGTAGATTAATGACCATCTGTGGGAAAGGCCTGGAGCCCAATTTTAAGCCAGTGATAAATATCCTGGATTTAGAGGATTAAATGTTTTTGTAGCTGAGCTATATTTTATGAAATGATAAAAACAATTACTCTTGCACATATAGAATTCTCACACACTGAAACCAAATTTAATCACCTGTGCTTTTCCAGATGAGATTGGAGAACAAATAAATATATATGAGTGTTTTCAGTTTCATGTGGACTGAAGATTTTCCTGTCTTTCCCCTTTACAGTGTTTTCTTATATATTTTCTCAGCTAACGTATTTCAAGTACTCTCTTTTCCAATTTCCTTCTCACGAGCAAAGCTAGCCTCACATCAAACCTGAGAAACCCCAGTGGCCGGAGAAAATTATTTCATCAAGTGTAATGCACTTCCAAGTATGGTGAAGCAAAGCAAGTTGTCCACCAATTAGAGAGTGAATAAGCAAGTCTATCAAATACTCGAATTTTCTATATGGTCTGGGGAGCCACTGATGTGAAATAAATAATATTCTTAGTGGATTCAATGAAATAAAGCACTGTGACTTATTTTCTAAGCATTACACGACGGCTACCATTTCTAGAAAACATAACACTGTGTTTATAGGTAATCTAACAGGTTTGTTTATACATTTTCAAAGCTGTTGCATGAAAAACCTGGGGCGTGAATATATCTCCCCCTCCCCTAGAGACCGTGGATTATATAACCTACAGTTGTGTGGACTCCACCACGGGCTGCTGCATTCAGATCCCAATGAGGGATTCATCTGTGGCACAACCTTGGGCGAGCTATTCAACCTCCTTGCACCCATGTTCCCCTCCCACAACCCTGAGGGATTCCATGAGCTATGACACGTCAAGTGCTTGCCACGGCGATCTGAATGTGTTTCGTCAGACAGAGTCTCAGGAAATGTTTCCGTGACTTACGAGCTTTGATGACGGGAGAGGACTCAAGGGATAGCGGGCACAGCTGCATGTTTCCACCGTATTCTGAGCACTTTAATGCACATGCTGCTTCACAAAATGTCATCCTTTGGGTTACCTTTTATTTATGGGTTTGATTTTGCCTGTGAGGAAGGGGTGATTGTCTTTATAATGTGAAACAGGAAACCAAAACTCACAGAGATACGTGAAGTGCGATGCAGAGGATATGAACCCGGATCCAGAGACGAATTGCCTGGGTTCCAAGTCTATTTTTGCTACTTAAAGCTGGGTGATCTCGGGCGATTAACCTCTCTGGGCCACGAGCTCTGCATTTCTAATACAGGGAAAATAATAGTAATTACTTCCTATGGTTGTTAGGAGGATTGATTTAGTTATAATATCTGTAAAAGACTTATAATAATGCTTGGTTCCTAGTAAGTACTTTGTAAGCATAAAGTGTGATTTTTGTATCACATTGTCATTATTAAAAGCACAATTTCACATATCTAGAAGACAGTGAAGACAGACCTGGAATTCTAGCAATGTGACTGAAACTATTTATGTATCAGGAATTTCTCTGAAAAATAATGATGAGACATTTACTATACTTAGTATATGCCAAGTATTCTTATATCCGCTTTACATGAATTACTTTATTCCTCACTACAACTGTATATTGTGAGACTTACCATTATGCTCTCGTTATAGATGAGCCAGCTGAGAGGGAGAGAGGTACAATGATTTGCCCCAAGCCACCAGAATTCCAACAAATTAGCCTAATTCAAGCGTCTGCATAACATTAGGCAAGTTTTAATTGTATAGCTTTTCTCTTTAGTGTTCAAATTGTTCATATTGGATGTGTTCGTTTTACAAGTGAAAAATCGATATTAAAAGTTATTTCAACAGAAGACCTATGATGATACAAGGCCACACAGATACCAGTGAGAGTGCCTAGCGGGAACTGTTCCCTGTGAATTGTGCATGCGTGCAGGGCAACGCACGAGTCTTCTCATCTGAGCTGCTATAAGGAAGCTCACCATTTTCTTGTTCTTGAGTGTTTAGCCCTTCAAGGATTTCTCACCTTTAAAATAGACTTGTATAAATCATGCTTCATTCATGCTTATTGATATCTTTCTAAACTATTCTTTGCGGCAGACACTCTCTAATTGAACTACCTTCAATTAAATAATTTTTGCTTTGTTTTTGCTATTCCTGTATTTGACTACCTGAATCCAACTGGAGTGTTAGACGTATCCAAACACTGGGCAGCCTGCTCTAAGTTAGTCTGTTAACATGTATTGAACCGCTGATGTATGCAGAGAAATAAAATAAGTGCTGTGGAATTGTTTGAAGTAAACAGCAGATGCAGTTCCTAGCTTTATGTCATTGGAAAAGCAAATAATAATACGAATTTAGACATTTTGAAATCAATAGTTATGTCATGTCTTTTGTGAAAAGATGTTGAACTAAAATTAAAGAAGCTGGAATTCTAGGCTGGTCGTACTGTGAGATCAGGACGCTGTATTTACTATGCTATACCAAATAACAGTTAGACCAAAAGAACCTCACCCCTCAGGACAGGAGATGGTGGGGGTTAATGAGAGACTCTTTTATGTTCTACCAAAAGTTGCTTAGGAGAAAACGAGTCATAGGAAGGCACGTGTGTTTAATGTTAAACTTGGAAGTTTAAGGGTTCAAGATAAGCCCATCTTTCTAGTTGGTCTTTAGTTTGGATTTGTAAAGACTGAAGAAAGAGAGATTTCATTTTTAAGTTAGGTTTTTATTTGCCATTGTATCTTTTCTAACTGGCAAATTTTGAAACTCATTTCTTTCTATAAATGGAAAGAACCAGATGATAACAATGTCACAAATTACTTATTTCCTGTTTACAGAATATCGCCCATTGGATGAAACAAAAATAAAAAACCAAGACATTAAATATTATTGCCACCTCCACCATGTACACAATGCTCAAATATATGGTTTGTTATTTCAAAGGAGAGGTGAATAGTTCTAACTTAGGTGTTTAACTCAAACCTTTGAATGGTCCACGTCATGAACGTAAGCTTAGGGGCAAGTGTCATCTTTTTCACAGCCAAGCATGAAGCCTGGAACCTCTGACACCCTCCCAAATCTCCATAGAGGACTCCAACTTCATCTTGCTGGTAAGGCCGGGGCCGTCGGTCATAAACCATATTCTTGTTATAGTGCTGTATTCTGACCCTGAATCGGTAGCGGCATCTTCCTCTCACCCATAGCAGCCGTCCACTAACCCTGGCAGAGCCTGTCACCTCGTAGTTCTCCCCCGATTTCTCTCCATGGTCCCCTCGCATCATCCATGGCCCTCTCACAAGCGCCTTTCCAGTAATCTCCTCAGTCCTCACTTTCACCACGTGCACCTTCCCATTCACTGCACACGTCTCAAAAGACTTCTTCAAATGCCCAGCGCTGTTCCTGATATGCAAGTTCCTCCAAGCTTTGGCACTAGCTTTCCACCCAGCACATTATCACAGCCGAGCTTGTCTTCCTCAGAAGAAGACGTCTGCTTCCTGATGGTCTTGTATGAGACCTGCTGTCATCCTCCACTGGGAACGGCATCTTCCATTCCAATCATTCAATGAGTCTACTCAGAGTTTTCCTTATGCAACTAACTCTCTGTAATATGTTGTTTCCACAAATTCTTAAAGAGCAAGACTAAAAAATGTACATATACACGATGGAATATTATGCAGCCATAAAAAAGAACAAAATCATGAACTTTGCAGCAACCTGGATGGAATTAGAGTTTATAATACTGAGTGATCTCTCACAGAAACAAAGATCTGAGCATCACACATTCTCACTCATAAGTGGACCTTGAACAACTACCATAATACTATAAGAAAAGGATTGACAGTGGTGGGAAACTATGGGGGGGGCAGGGAGAGGAAGGGGTGTGGGATTAATGGCAATCGATATCTGTCTGGGGATGGGGGAACACCCCTTATCAACAAGGGTGCCTGAACGATGCATATTTGTATACCTAACCCTTAACTGTACCCCACAATTTTAAAATAAAAAATATGTTAAAAAAAAGAGCAAGAAAGTCTCATTTCTCATAATACTTCTAAATACCTGTCTGGAACTATAACTTTCCATGTAATTTTTCTCTCTCTTCTATTAGAGTCTAAGCTCTCTGTCTTAGGAAACATTGTCATTCTTTCATGCCCGGTAGCTCTTGGGTCACGATGCTGAATTTCACAATGTCTCTCACGGATAAAATACCAGGCATTTGGCGTGAGAGTGGAGAGGTCAATGAGGACACGGCTGCTGTGGGTGGCAGAAGAAGGAAATGGAACTGGGCTTCAGAGTGTGGGGAAGCTTCTTGGAGGCGATCTCATGGAGAGGCTCAGTTACAAAGAGCAAAAAGAGGAAGCCAAGTAGCAACGGCTGGGAAGAACATCTTAGGCAGAGGGAATGGCGTGGAAACATGGGCACGTCAGGCCTGATGCTCCAGCTGCGCCAAGTCCTATCGGGCAGCAAGTGGCACAGCACAGCCTCGAGAGCTGACACAATGTCAGAATATGCATGTTTGATACTGAGATTGCGCCCAGTGATAGTACATCTTGCCTGGGGGACTTGGACTTTATTTTGTAGGTGAAAGGAAGCCACTGAAAGGCGGGGCTTGCTTACAGCAAAGGGACTTTAAAAGCAGATGCTGTGTTCCGTTTGGGGTGCGGAGGTGTTTCTCGTCCGAAAAATGTCTAGAATCACAGATACCTCATTGTAGAAGCATTGAGTGAGATGATATAAGTGCAATACCCTTTAAATGTTACTCAGATGGTGTCTGCTTTTCTACCGTCTAGAATAAATACTAGCCCTTGGAGAGTTTACAACTCCCTTTGTGGAATCAACCACAAGACTGCTGCGTCCTATGCTGCATTGTGCTGCCAATTAGCAATGAAATACATTTGAATTTTTTTCTTTGTCATATTTTTAGATTGAGCGACGGCTTTTATCAAAGTACTGCATATGCATCATGGAAAAGTCAAATATGAGCACAGGCCTTCCTGCCGCTGCCTCTGGCTCCTCAGAGGAAACCTCTTGTAACCCCTGGAGCTGTGTCTTCCTGAGGATCCCCGGGTTCCAAATAAGGCGCATGTTCTGTTCTTGAGGAACGTCTAGTCTGAGGCGTTTCCTGGTGGGTTACAAGCGACATGTTGGCTCGCCTACCTCCTGCCCACCACCGCAATGCGCCCACTTCTGCCCCTCCCCCACTTAGAGTTGCAGCATGTTTGGGGTTCAGTGAACAACCCTGGGCCAAGAGAGCCCCGCCCTCAAGAGGGCTTACGCCTGAGCCACATACTGTACCATGAGCCACATACTGTACCATGATTGCATTTTGTTTCATCTTATTTGTAAGGCTTTTTTTCCACGTGCATAGTCTCTGATATGCTGATATCAAATGGTCCAACACTTTTTAAACTTGCTGTTTTCACTTTTCCATTGCTTTCTCTTTGGCACTCCTGTGGTTGTCTAGGGACTCCTGTGTATCGTGGGCGCATCCTTCCTGGCTGCGGTGTCTGCTTTTCTTCTCTTAGATGCTACTGATTATGCTTTGATCCCCAGTTCTGCTGTGATGCCGTGTCCACTCTTGAGCCCGGCGTCCTTGCCTTCAGAGTCTGTGGTGTAGCTTCTCTGACTGCACGAGGTGGAGATGGGTTTAAGTTATACGAGATGGGCCCCTTTCGTCTTTTGGTCAGCCACACGCCTCACTCCCACTTTCTCAGTTAGCTTGTGCCTCTGATTTCCCAGCCTTTGTGAAGTTCAGCAGCTCACAGTGACTTGCTTCTTTTTGCTCACAACGCAGAGGAAACATAGCTCTCATCTTTCTCTGCTTTACAAAGTCAGTAACAAGTCATCATTGGTTTTCCATCATCAAAAAACCTTTCATATACTGTCGTGTTCATTTTTAGTCTTGTTGTCCTTCTAGGTAATTTTTTTGTTCTTTACCTTCATTGATATTTTAGTGTAAGTTGGGGAGGAATTGAAGATGGATGCACATTCAGTCTGGAACTTTAATCCACATTTGAAAGTTTCAAAATGCTTTTACGCTGATCCCCTGATGTGATTCTCACCAAAATGTTTCACAGATGGAGGGGGTATTATTGCTATTTTATAAGTTGTGGAAACAGCTTTTGAGTTGGGTTTGGAAGTTGCGAGGTAGCAATTTCAGCACTATAATTTGGATTTATCTGCACTGTTCTTTATATTTATAGTATGTCACCACATCCAGGGTAGAAAGCATGGGGACATTATCAGAACCTCAAATTTAAACAAATATGGGAAATTGGAAAACAAACTTTAGCATCATGGCATAATGAAAGGCCTTCTGGATGTCAGTATATCTGTCCCCTTTATGAACTGTTTACATTTAATCCTCGCACTTAACTCTCTTCACACAGAGGACAAAACCCCTCTCCTATCTAAACAAATGATGGTTTTGACTCAATTTCGTATGTTTTTCAGGCAGCACTCAGCTGATAGGCTTAGCATGACCGGCATCTCTGGCAGCACTGTAAGGAAGGCCTCGGTCACCGAAATGAAAGTCTCTTTTATCCGAAATGCTAGAGCTCGTATAAAATATTCTAGGGAGACCTCATCCTATCTTTGACACGCTTTTGATGAAAACAGCTCTTGGATTTGAGAGATGCTAGTCATCAGTACATTTAGTGGAGAGTGGCCGCTGGACCACGGGTAGCCTCAAACTTGCTCTCTCCTCCTTGGATCAGCACGGGCAGCAACCAACAAGAGGCAGCTTGGAAAGACGTTTATTCAGGCAGAGAGTGACAGGAGATACTGAGCTGTACCTTCTAAGGCTGTTTCTGTTTGCTTTTCTCTTTGTTCTGTTCTTTGGAATTCCCTTTTTTTAAAACTTCTTTTCCACTATTTCTCCTAATATTTTCGTCAGTATGGTCTTTATTAATTTACCTTTGTAAATGACATCTCCATATTGCCCAGACCGGTCTCCAACTCCTGGCCTCAAGAGATCCTTCTGCCTCAGCCTCCTAAAATATTGTGATCCCAAGGTGTTGAGATCATGGTGCGTGAGCCACTGTACCAGGCGATGATAAGCTTTAGATAGGAAAATATTTTAGTGTAGATTTTAATTATGACAAGACAGTGAAAGTGTGCGATCTGATATGTTCCCATCATTATGTATATATTTTTGGAAAAGAACAATTTTTATATATTTCACTACATAAAATAGAGATAGCAAAAACAATGGCGGTCCGCTCTACTCAGTTCTTATGGAGTCTTTACTAGGTGGTCAGTTAGGAAATCATTGTTGAGGTATACTCTGACCATTTTGAATATACCTGGAATCCCTTCGGGGGGGGATTTATCTCAACAATAGCAAACAACATCTTCAATACTTCAAAATTTTTGAAAACCAAGGACACACATGAACTTTTTACTTTTATCCTTTATATCATTCAGTACTTAGAATTCGGTAACTATTATATAAAATTTCCAGATTTAATTTGCCTTAAGCAATCTTCAAATAAATGAATGAAATAGAAAATAATGCAAAACACTGTCTAAATTAAATGTTGTCTCACCATCTGTAGACAATTTGTATGAGCTCTGCAGTTAAATTCATTGAGGAATATACTGAAAATAGACTTATTTTCTTCCTGACACTTTACTCAAAACATATCTGCTCCTTTTAGAGGCAGTGAGATTAAAATGTTTGGAAAGAGATATTTCTGCTCAAAAGCCTTAGTGTAAAGAAAAAAGGACGTCGAAAAAAAAATTTGCACAATGAAAGTTCTTTCTGTTTTACTTGAAAACTTAGAAAGCACTTTTTAAAAGTAACTTTAAAAAAACTGTCTAAATCCCCAATATTGAAAGGTAAATAATTGCCTAAGTTAAGCTCATGCCACCAAAAAAAATTCTGCTAGCTGTTAAAACCACGAGCTAGTCTGTCTCTCAAATTCACTTACTATGGGATTAAAAACAAATGGAATGAAAACCCGGTGGCCGAATCCAGTGTATTCTAAGTTTGCACATTCACAGAACATTTTCCAGTGGAACAAAATGAAACGACAGCACTGAACTCTCAGAGTGACGTCGACGACACCACTCTATCACCCTGCCATCTGCTGGTGCATGTACCTGTTACCTAAGCTGACGGGATCCGCATTGCTTCAGCGATCTATGTTTGGATGGAAACTCTTAACTGCATCTCAAAGTTATAATGTGATGATGTGAGTTCTTGAAGTGAAGCAAAATCAAAGAATATAAATTTGGGGGAGTTTTAGACTAATTTGTTCTAGATGTTGTGGTTATTCATGAGTCTTTTATCTTTGCTGTTCTCTTTCCATAATGAGTAAATGATTTTGGAACCCCATGCTGGAACACGAATAGGGTCTCCATTTGTTAAAAAAAATAAATCATATTTATTGAGAATCTTTGGAATGCAAAGCATCATGCTTGTTGACGAACACACATCACAGACAAAGGCTCTGCACTCAGGTGACTTTAGCAGTACATAGCTTTCTCTTTTCAAAAACTGGTGCTTAAAATGATAGGTGAATTCAGCTAAATGGTAAAAATAAATTTAATGATTAAGATTTTTGAGAGGGGAAACTGAGCAGAGAGCTTGCCTTCCGTCGGGTGGCTAGCAGCACGCACACCTGCAGCCAGGACTCGGCCCAGGACAGCGTGGAGGGTGCTGGGTGCGGTCAGGCATGTTTTTCACTATGCAGGCTGTGTTTTAAGGACGATGACGGACGCCGGTCGAGCCCTGGATCTTGCCTGTGCTGCTTCCATGGCACACATCTCGGAGTTTCTGCAAAAGTCGCCTCAGACCTTCCTTTAAAGATGCTGCCGTGTCCGCGTGTGTGTGGGTGGGGGGAGTGAGACTGGGCAGCAGGTCCGGGAGGGGCAGAGCTCCAGGCCAGACCACAACTCTGCTCCAACACATTCTTCCTGACCTGTGGGGCCTCACGGCTTCGGGTTGCCACGTTTTTCGTGTCCGGAGACATAGCCTTGGTCTATTAGACACGTTTTCAGAAGACTGTGAAGAATGGAGACACAAATGTAGAAAGTCCAAGGAAATCAGAAGAAATAGACCAGAAAGAAAATAGCCACGTCCATGCCCTCCCTTGCCCGCAGAGGCTCACGTCGCTCTCCCACTTCTAAAACTGTGGGCCCTGGACTCTGTCCCGCCTTGCCATGGGAACGCTCTGACATTGTCATGGGATTCCTTGGACATGTCTGAATTCCTTCCTCATGTGTGGAATGCTTGTTCAATGAGTGATTCAACATTTATACGCAGAAACTAATTTTTTCTTGAATAAGAAACTGCCACGAAAGAGTTGCTATGTCTTCTGCTACTTTTAGTTGATATGTCTTCTGCTAATCTAAGTTGATATGCCTTCTTCTAATTTTCCCACTAGAATTCTATTAGCATGATGCCTTTTCTACCAGCTCCAAACTGAACATACAAGTGCCTTTGTGAAGGAAACAGTAGCACAAAGGAAATGTATTTATTCTCAGTCTTGTGCTATTCTTGAGTTAGTTAAGCTTCCCTAATTTCAATAGAAACTTGAATAAAGATGACAGAATGTCATGATTAAGCTACACACCTTTTCTTAGACTCCCTGCATTCGTCTGTCATATTTATGTGATAAACAAGAGATGTCAATCTCCGAAGTTGAGTAAATGAATTCAGATGTAGACATTTGCAAAAATAATTAGTAATAAAACAGGATAATTTTGAAATGAAAGGAACTGTTAATTATATGATTCAGAAATACCTTGCCCTTAAATAATGTTTAAATATTTCTAGCAGCCCAGGACACACAACTATTACTTTTACTAATTTTTGATGATTATTTCATGAGTACTATATTCAAAGATAATAAGTGGTGTATTTAATTACAATCTTATACATCATCAATTTATAGGATTTTTTGAATAATGCTATTATTAAAATAGTTTAATTTAATAGTATGTCAAAAGCTCAAAGGAAAAACAAATTTAATAATATAGTTTAGGAACTATATAGAAATTTATTTAATATCCTCAAAGTGTAAAAGCATGATTAGTAGTTTATTCATTTACATAACAATACATAGCATTAATCTAATCTAATGTGGCTGACATATTATTGAGATAGGAGAATCTCAAGCTTACTTTGAATGTCAAAAGCGACCGTGAGTAATTTAATAGAGAAAACCAGCATGTCACAAGGAACAGTGGTAACTACCCTGAGGAAAGGTGGTTGGTGTGCGCGGGCCGTGTCCTCTAGATGGGATTCCTGAGGCGCTCGTGCAAGTGTCTGCGGTGAGAAGATAAAGAGCACCAGGTGAGCAAGAGGATGGCTTGCTCAGTAATCGACTTCCTTGGCTGAATTCTGTAAAGAGCTAAATTCCTCTAGTAAAATTTCTTGTGCGCAACGAATCAATCGAAGGGAAATGTGGCATGAAAATGCAAATAGAGTGCTAAGGTGCTCGGAAAAATAGAAAGAAAGAAAAAAGAAGAAAAGAGAAAGAAAAAGGAACACATCCCACAGCCCACACACAGGAAGCCACTAGGCCAGGTCCCAGCACGAGATCCAGCCAGGCAGCCTCTCTAGGGCATCTTCTGAGTTTCCAGTACTCTGTTCCTATACTCTGTGTGTATCCTGCCAGGGAAAGGTGAAAATTATCTCACTCACATGTTAGCACACATGCAGCGTCTGTTTCATTATCATCGGTGATATAAGGGAAAACAGGGAATGACCAATCATTCTCTTTTTTCTCCAAATTATTTTCAAAAGTGCTTAAAGATAAATGTTTTCAAAAGGGTTTGTGTGTGTGTGTGTGTGTGTGTGTGTGTGTGCCTGTTCTTTCTATTCTACTTGGTAGTTTGAGAACCCCAGTGGTTTCTGGATGAAAATTAAAATTGGTGTAAGTTTCCCAGAATTTTCATAACCAATGTCCCCAACGTGGTGGCTTAAAGCAACGGCAATGGTCTCTCCCCCGCTGGAGGTCTAAGGTCCACACCAAGGCGCTGCCAGGCCTGCACGTCTTCCTAGGACCTTCGGAGACTGTCTCCTGACCCTGGTTCCTCCTGGAGCTCTGGCTGTCCTTGGCTTGCGGCAGCATCATGCCAGCCTTTTCCTCGGCCAAGTCTCCCCACAAGTGTTTCCTATAAGGACACTCGTTGCAGGTGGTAGAGACCACCTGGACAGCCCAGGATGATCTCTTTATCTCAAGGTCTTTAAATTAATCATTTCTGCAAAGATTTTTTTTTCCCCAAATAGGGTAACACACTTCTTTTTGGTGACCAAATTTTGTTTTTCTTATTTTAAAATCTGTTATTTTTATCCAGTCCAGTGAGATATAATTAATATAACCATGGGAGGCTGAAAGCATTCATTTCAGAGTCAGTTGGGCCTAGGTTTGAATTACGAGATCTAACCTGAGACCCCATTCCCACCACTACACAATATGTCCATGTAATGAATACGCATGTGTACCCCCGAATCTAAAATAAAAATTAAAACTTAAAAAAGGAAGAAAAAAGAATTCCAATGATTATCACATACTAGCTGTGTAGCATTAGGTAAATAATTTTAATAGTGAAAAAGATAGCAAAATATAACATTATAGGCCTCAAGACAGGAGTCATATATACATATGTATATACATGTATACATGTATGTATATATGTATACATATATATACATGTATGTATATATGTATACATATATATATATACATGTATGTATATATATATATTTCCCCCCCAAAAGTGACCTACCTGAGAATAAGCCTATTATTGGTCTTCTTCCGGATCCCATATTCCGGAATTGTAAAAATTATATGAAATAATCCAAAGTTCTTGATACCATGTCTAGACATTAACACATCCTTGTGGCAATATTATAGTGCTTAAGCCATGGTAGTATTCCTATTTGTATTTCCATTGAACTATTTGAAATATTTTAATACATAATTTTGAGTATATGATATGCGTATGTATATTTTCCCATACTTGGTTTGGTAAAGAGAAAATGATCAGTATTTGTTGATCAGATATTCAAAATTTAAAAATATCAACTGAATCAGGTGGGATGTGCAGATGTAACACAGATTTTTGCCTCTTGAAATGTTGGGTTTTGTCAAAGCTCTATTTGCTGTATACTCAGTAGTTATTAAACGATGTTTTTCTTCTAAATAAGTATGAAATGCTCACTGTTAGAGATTTTGTGTTTAAATGTGAAAAATACTAAGGTCGACGAGACATAGCCCCATCCCTCACGTAGCCCTCGACGGGCAAGACACATTCAGGTAGGCAGAGTAGAGCAAAGTGTAATTGGTGGCACAGACCAGACACATCAATTTACAAAAAAGGAAAGATGATTTTCTTTGCATAGTTTCTAGAAATGGAAATATTTTAAAATCAATTAAAATACTGTGCAATTTTTATATAATTTGTGAGCAAAGATATTGAATTTTCTAAAGAGAACACACTTGAATTTACTCTTAATTAGAAATAAAGATTGCAAAAAGTACTTTCAGATAAATCTGTACAACGTGATGGCTTTTGTGCCAGCAGCTGATTTTTTGAAAAGAAGCTTTAATATGCAGAAATAAAACACTTTCCAGGAAGAGGTCTCTTTACTTTGGCACATACCTGTTTATTTTTGTCCAAATAATAACCAAACCTACTCAGAGTAATTCCACAGAAAGGCAACATTGTTTGATCAAGAGAATCAAAGTAGAAACTGCAAGGCAAATGCAGGCAACTCGGGATAATTAAAATGTTAACTATGTTCATTCTCATCTTATTATAATCTGAGAGAAAAATCACATAATTTACACTTGAAAATTTCCATATTCTTAAAATTTTCAGCATCGATATGTTCGCTTACCTCTGCAAGTGAATCAGGCAACAACTCTTCAGATGAGACTTTGGGGAAAACATCATTGTTTAAGTATCACTATTTAAAAATGTGTTTATTGCATTTCCAATTTTCAGCCAAAAGGCAACAATGTATCTCAGAGTGAAGAATCAGCTGGGGAAGAAACATTATTACTGCAATCATCTGTACTCAGTTCTACCTCATAAATTACCTTTGAGTTCCACTGTATCAAAATAAATAGAAATTTCATAGCATCTCAAGCATAAATACGGACTGGTTGAATATACAATATCTATGGGGCAAGGAATAAAATTGTAGCTATTTTGTAGGATGTTGAAAGCTCCTCCAGAGAGACAAACACTACTAGTCAGTGAAGAGTGACCTTTTTCACACATCAGAGAAACAACGTAAATAAAATTTAAGATGTAAAAGCAGAGAAAAAATAGAGCCGAGGTTAAGTCTATCCAAGTTCTTCCTGAAGTGATATAAAATGAATTTGGTCTGGCAGAAGTATTCTTGAAGAAAGGGTGTAGAAGCAGAGGATTTATTTAGTTTGTGGTTTCTGCTCTGCACCCACTTTTACCCCATCGCCCCCCGTTAAACTCGTGTGGGAGGCGGGTCTGTGGAGCGTCTTCTGGCGTTTCGCGTGGCTGTAGGTGTCCTAGCATGGTGCCCCTCTACATGCCTGCCGTTTTAATTTGCAAAGCTTTGTAATACAGCAGTAACAAAGGCGTTCATAGCCACATCTCCCCTAATCACTCAGCGCCTGCACTGCGATTTGGCACTCATTAGCTGAAACCGCCATTCACCTATAATTTATGACTGGCATACAATTATGTGTTATCGCTACTCCAAGTGATTACTACACTGCATGTTTTTGAGATAATGGCATGCAACACTCCATGATAAACTGTACTGCAATGAATAGTTCATTTCTGTCATTTACTCTATTATTTTTCTAAAAACGGTCTCGAGAGAATTATATTGAAATGTGAGTACCTTTCTAAAGTCAGAATATTGGGTCAATGCTGTTTCTCCAAGAAGAGAGGAGAGCTGCCTTCAGGGAGAGAAGCAGAATTAGCAATGGCAAATACATCTGAGAGTCTTCCGATGGAAGGGGAATGAGGAACTTGAAGGACAGAGTTTGAATTTTTCAAAAAGACAGGATTGTATTTTGATTAAAGACTGACCATAATTTAGCAGTTTAACAACAGAAATGAGCATTTTAACACTAGACACCATGGGTGTATATTTAAGAAAATGATAAGGTAATTATCAATCTGAGTGTAATGTATTGAAAACCAGAATGTTTTTAAACTTTTAAACATTTCTTTTATTGTATGCCTAGTCCTTTCACTTAAAACAATAACTATACGTACTAACGTTCACTGTTTGCTTAGTGGCAAGCAGCGTACTGCTCTAAGTATTTCACATGTCTAATCTTATGTAATTCACCTAATAACCCTATAAATTAAGTATTAGTGTCCCAATTTTACAAAGACACAAGGAGACAGAAAGGTTGCATAGCTGGCTCAAGAGCACTCCAAGACGACATGTAAGCAGTAATTTCCCAGGCTGCTATAGCAAAGAGTATACCAAACTGGGCAGCTTGGAAGGCAGGCGTGAATCGTTCTCTCCACGTTTAGGGCGGACAGGTCCACGCCACCTCTGAGCCTGGAGCAAAGAGGCCCTGTGGCCTCTTCCAGGTTCTGCGGCTTCCTTGCACGGGGGAGCCAGCCCCGTGCCTCCGTATCCACGTGTCTCCTCTGTGTATCTCCCCTGTGTCCTCTTCTCTCCTCACAAGGACACCAGTCATTAGATTTAGGGCCCACTCTAAGCCCAGGATGATTTCACATCGAGAGCCATAGCTAATTACATCTGCAAAGACCCCGTTTCCTAATAAGGTCAGATTCTGAGGTTCTTAGTCAAATGAAGCTCTGAGGGACACCCTTCACCCACTGCTGCAGGTTCCATAAATACAGACGTCCTCCGGAATCAGCTCCCTTCCCTGCGTGTGACTGTGCCAGAGACCATGCTTGCACTATTTAACTTAACAGCCTCTCGGCTCCCTGGGGGAATGATCTCTCTTCTACATAGAAGAACGCCCAAGGCCATGGGACAGAGCGGCGTCGTTCAGATTCAGAGGGATGGCTTTCCTCAAGCACAAAGCGTGCCGTTCCCCGCTTAAAAATCAGTCGATGCATTCTGCTGACCTCTCAAATAAAACCCAGACTCCTTGGTGCAACCCCAAGGGCCCCAGAGCTCGGCCCCGCCTGCTCGCCCCGCTCATGGCTCCCGCCCCTCCTGACCCCGGTCTGTGCCCCGCCATCTCGATACCGGTCTGTGCCCCGACCCTCCCCACACGCATCTGTGGCCCGCCCGTCCTGATCCGGGTCGGTGGCCC
>NW_007245879.1:300815-353793 GCF_000164805.1 Carlito syrichta
GTATCCTCCTGGCTGTTCTCTCCGCCCACAACCCTCTTCTGCCACCCTGCTGCTTCGGCCCGTCTTCTGGTCCTACTTGGCCGCTTCTGCTGGGCTGCCTCCTGCGGACAGGCTTGGTGACTCTGCAGTGGGCACCCACCGGAACCCAAGCAGCACCTGACTTACAGACATCTGCGGGGAGAGGCAGCACAGCGGCAGGTTCTCCGCTGCATGTTCAAACAGCTGCACGGCCTGTGTTCGGCCCACGCTTCTCAGGGGGCCGTGACCGGCGCGTAGATGCTGGGCCAGAACATAAACCGAATGGGCGAAACTGGAGCCCAAGTCCCTCGATGCGTGAGCTACAGCAGAGGCAGGACGGCCTCGTGGCTCGTGACTGCACGTCCCCATCTTGTTCCCAGAGGCTTGTTCTCACTTTTCCGGCTCGGCTCTGCCCCTCAGCAAGAAAGCACGCCTGGGCTTCCCGCTGGAACGAAACAGCGCGTCCTTGCTGCCACTCCGCCGTTTGTTCCTGCATCTACGAAGGCCTCAGCGCGCGGAGAGTGGCGGTGAACGCTCAGGCGTGTGCATCTCTGGCTCCCGCCCTGGCGCGTGTTGGAGCAAGTGAGGGCAGCCGGGGGCGAGTCACGGCCGGGCGTGGCGGGAGGGGCAGCCAGGACAGACGCGGAGTGGCTGGTGCTTGGTCAACGTGCCCGCCTGCAGCTTGGGGTTGGCAGAGCCTATGTTTGCCCACAGGCCATCTGCTTTTCCTCTTTTCTTGTGCTTCTTTCTCTCCCTCCCCCTCCCCCCATCTTTCATTCCTTCCTTCCTTCTTTCTTTCTCTCTCTTTCTCTGCTTCCTTCCTTCCAAGTTCAGGGGGGTCTCACTCTTTTGTCTAGGCTGGGGGTGGTGCAGCAGCACGATCGTGGCTTGCCAGAGCCTCAGTCTCCTGGGCTCAGACAGTCCTGCTGCCTCAGCATCCCGAGTAGCTGAAACTACAAGCTCACGCCACCACTCCTGGGCAATTTTTAAACATTTTTTTTGTAGAGACAAGTTCTCACTATGTTGCCCAGGCCGGTCTCGAACCCCTGGTCTCAAGTTATCCTCCTGCCTTGGCCTCCCAAAGTGCTAGGATTATAGGCATGAACCACCGCACCTGGCCTTATATGTGTTTTCTAGAGCTTACCAAAATTACAGAGACAGGGCTAGACTGTTCAACCGGGTTTCAGCTGAAGATTCTTCGTTCTTAGTGCATGATGGTGTTGCATACCGCCCTGCCGCATTAGATTGGGGGGTGGGGTAGGGGACTGCAGCCACACAGCATGGTAGCTCCTATTTAAAATTCATGCAAAGTATTTTGCCAGGAAACAACCTTCCCCTATAGCAGAGTGCAACATTTTGCAACATCTTGATATTTTCTGTCCCACAAACTGGTTTTCCATGAAAAAGACATTACTGCCCACAAACAAGGCCTCTGATCAATTTACCTCTTGCCAAAAAATCATTTGTCATCACTAGGGTGCCTATGGAGCTAACATGCGATTTTGCACACAGTGAAGCCTGGATAGTTCCAATTAGAAAATAATAGCTCAGGTTTATAGCAGAGCAACATACAATTCTAAAAAACACCTGTGGAACCTTCTGTCTTATTTAGCACTTCATCAAACTTTTTCTATACAAGATAGGGCAAATCTCTCTTTCTGATAGCATTGTTAAGCATGGTAAAGGTTATTCCCCCTTTAACGCAAATTAGAAATTTGTAAACTGAATGTCAGTTCCATAGAATTGTTATGTGTTTCGTTCACTGGTGTATCTCCAGTGTCTAGAACCAGTATGCAAAAGATGCTCAATAAATAGTTTAAATAAATAAACACATAGAGAAGAAATGTATTGTGGCTTTATCTTGCTCACTGACCACAACAAATCTGATATCCCAAAGTCATGTTTTAACACTTTGTTTTCCATATCAGCTTCAGAATGCATTGTTCACTATTTCACCAATCCTTATGTGTGTTGTCGGGGTACCGGGTCCCCCTGGTTGTGTCTCGTTGATCAAGGAGGGGTTCATCCAGAAGTCTTTGCTGCCATGAAGGATTGGCGTGGAAGGTCTTAGGGACACGTGCCTGTTTCCTCTCTCCAGTGCAGCTTGCAGATTTTCTCACTGTACACATTTAGTTTCTGAAGGGAAAGTTGATAAAGTCCTAGAGTTATTAGAAAGCAGCCCGTGGAAATGAAATCCTAGCAGCCTGAAGAGTGGAAGTGATATCCTTGAAAGCATCTCAGTTTAAGACATGGCGATGAGACACGTGCTTGGCTTTCTTCAAGGGTAGCAAGGTGTAGTCTGGAAATGCGACTAATCACCATGCCTTCCTTGCTACAAAATGGCTCCCACCTCAGCACATGAATCCATGAGTTTAAAAAACTGACTCTATGATGTAGAGGACAGAACACTACATATTAACATTGGTCACATAAGTCTATGCAACCAGGTCTCCTCCAGTCCTATGGCTTTAAGAAAATAATTTCAGGTACCGTCAAATATTTATGAAGAAATATAGTACTTATCGGTTACTGACATATGAAGTAAAACACATAAATGAAAGAGAAATAATTGTCGGTGTCATCCCCGCGATCATCACTTGTTTCTATTTTTCATGTCTTGGGAATTTATCAAGCCAGAGTTGTTGGTTACCTGGAGCTACTCTTCATTTATTGTCTGTACGATCGTGATGACAGATTAATTTGCTTTGAGACAAAACTTTATGAAAAACATAATCATGTACGTCCTCTACTTCCCACATCTGTGCGTGTTTTCAACAGAGTCCAAATCATACAGGACGATGTCGTTTAAAATTCAAGCTTACAACTCCTCCTTCTCCACAAAGGCCTGCAGTGACACAGCACGCATTTGCACCATGTCTGAGTGCTCCATGGAAGAAGGCTCGCGGTGCCTCGGGAGGATGGTTGGATCGAGGGGCTCTGCGCTCTTCCGTCCGCTGCTTACCCTGGGTAGGAACACCCAGTGTGGACTTTTCCCACCTTCATGATCCATTTATTACAGAACTGTGGCATTTATATGCATTTTGCAAGTACAATATCAGTTCCCCATTCATTATTTTTTCATAAGTGCATCTTAGAATAATCATCCTCTGTTCTCTGCTCTCGTGTTTTTGTCAGAATCTATTACATCAGTGAAGAAATCTTTGTTTCCTTCTTTGCCTTGAACATACTCAGAGCTCATTTAGGTTTTCTAAAACGGAAACAAATGCAGCTAATTATTCCTTGACCTGTATTAACAACCCAGCTGGTGGAGGCTAGATTTAGTCCACTGAAAATAAAATTACAATAACATGGGCGTGTGCCCTTCTTCCAAGTTGTGAGCATGTTAAATATGATGGAGAATTGTAAAAGCTGCTTGTTTTCTTGTCCTTCAGGCATGGTCAGTCACTTTTCTGTGGTCTCAGACCGTATGCTGCTCTTAGCTCCTTTAATTTCTGTTTCTCCGCCACAGAGCAGAGACTCAGAGGGGAGAAGTTGCCATCTGCATCGGCTGTCATCACCTGCAGGAGTTTTTGACTTGCCCGCTGATGTGATTGAGGCATGGCTGGTTTTCAGCTTGCTACACGAGAAGGCTTTGTTTCCAGGAAAACTCAGTGTGAGATCTTGTACAGACCTTTAACCCTTTGAGCGTATTTAATTCTTTTGAATAAGTTAGAAACAATCAGAAGTTTATCATTTGAAAAACACTTAGGAAACCAAACTTAAGACTCAGTTTTGAAACCCGCCTTGGAAGACTTGTGCAGAGGGCAGCAAAGAGCGTGTTTAGCTCAGATATGCACACGCAGCACCTGCTGTGACTGTAGGAAGACGGGGGGGGGGGGGGTGATATACTGTTTTGCGATGGTCTGCGACATGTCTAATACTTAAGACAGTCTCAATCCATGTACATATTAAAATAACACTGTTGCTTTGGACCTAGGGCATATGTTAATAAGTTTGTATTTAAAAACTTTACTTGAATAAGTTTGTCAGAGGAACTAGCTGTCATTTAAGGAAGTAGCTGTAATGAGACAAGTATCTATCTACATTTGATGCAGTACTTAGAGTCATGAGTAGTTGTTATTTTTAAACACAAAAACACAGACATACACGTATATATTTAAAATGTGAGCCTCAACTGGGCTCAGTGGTTCAGCCTGTAATCCCGCACCTTTGGGAGGCTGAGGTGAGTGGATTGCCTGAGCCCGCGGGTTCGAGACCCGCCTGAGCAACTTGGCGAGGCCTCATCTCTACAATAAACCAAAAATTAGCTGGGCGTGGTAGCGCGTGCCTGTAATTCCAGCTACTTGAAAGGCTGAGGCAGAAAGATCACCAGAGCCCAGCAGGTCGAGGCACTCCAGTCTGGGCGACAGAGTGAGACTCCAACTCAAAAAAATAAATACATAAATACATAAAATAAAATGTGAGCCTCTAACATTATCACTGGAATCTACTAATAACAAATATTATTTGAATGATTGAAGTGCGTTATTGAACTTTTGATAGCACAGTTGTTAGCATTCTGTATCAATGTTTTGCAGAGGCTTATTGAATCCATGAATGGATCAACGGATACATAATATAATTGCTCCTAGTTTGGCCATTTTTATACACAAGCCCACAAAACATGATGCAGTTATCAGACTTACTCTCTCAAACTGAATTTTTTTTCTACCTTATCACCATGATCAAATGAAACTGCTATCTATGGTCAAGGTAGTAATGAATCTTCTAAAACATTTCTCAAGTGATTTAAATCTGAGTTCAAATTCATCTCCCAAATGTAACTGCCTAAACGCTAATTTATTATATTGGGTCTGGTTGGGAAAGTCAATATTATCCTAACCAATAGTGAACCATTACGTTGTAACGTAGGAAATGAAATGTAAAATTCTCAAGTACAAGACAGAATGAGTGGAGGTTTTCATCCGTCCTTTGCCACGAATGACTGAAGCACATCAATCTGATCCTTGCCAAACATCCATTCAAGGTAGAAAACCTAGGATTAAGATGTATAATCCATGTGGAAGAGCGTAAGAGAAATCAGACTTCCCTTTAGAAATTAGGGCAGAGACTCCAAGGCACTTTCCCCAGGATATTTTTTGAAATAAAAATGCCCCCTTAAAATAAAAACGTTGGAAGTTGGGGACATTCCCCAATTAAATTGGTTTCAGAAAGCCTGTAATACTTTATCTTGACGGAAGATTCAGAACACATGGAACTAGTCCGAGGCATGTCATTCACATCATAAGCTAGTGTTGCCTAAACGGCCATGTGCAGAGGATCGCTTTGTCTAAACATAGTGTAGCAATTGTCACGCACTCAGCTGCAAGCAACAGAAACCCTCGCTAACGTTACTGAATCACACAGACGTGCATTGTCTCGCTCCTGATGGGAGAGAAGTAGTTTCAGGTTTTGTTCCCTGGCTCAAAGATTTCACGTCTCTGCTTTGTGCCTTGGCCCTACCTTTATGCTCAGAAGATAGCCACCTCCATGTCCAGCGTCATCTCCGTGTGGCAAAACTTAAAAGCAGAATGTGGTGATGACCACAACATTGCAAGGCAACTCTCTGTCTGACCCTTGATTATTTGATCAGGGAAGGAAAATGTTCCCTAGAACTCTTCAGTTCCAACCCAGACCATTACCATCTGGTGGGTTGGCTTTTGTTGGCCAGAGTGTGGATAAACAAGTAACCAAGGAAATAGTGTTACCATGCTTAACTCAGTCCGATTATCGGAAGACAACTAACAGTGCCTACAGCACCCACTATTTTCTCAAATTGGACATAGAATCCTCTTTCACAAACTCTTAATCCTTAAGCACACTTCTGGGATGTTTTGTTTCATTTCCACATGATAATATACAAACATAATACTAATGTTCTTTCTTCATTTAAAACACACACACACACACATACACACACACACACACACACACACACACACACACACACACACACACACACATATAAACAGTATATCAGCAATGTAGCTCTTTGTTACTTCATAACAAACCACCACAGACATAGTGTCATAAAGTAGCAGCCAGTTTGCTTTTCTCATGGATACCATAGGTCATGAATTCACATCGGGCACCTGGGATCGACATATGTCTTCTCACACCTGTGTGGGGCCTCCACTGGTCTGCTGGCACCTGTCCCTGGCCTCTGCAGGGAGGACCAAAGGGCAGGTGCAGTGACTCGGGTGGCAGTAGGTTGACTTGTCTGGAGGCCTCTTCATTCACAGGTGGCGCCTCTGTCGGTGGGAATCAAAGGCTCAACTGGGACAGTGGATCATGTCACCCATACATACCCTTTCCATGGCAACTGGATTCTACGAAAAAAATCTTCCTGAGGAATAATGGGGAGCGTGAACGTTATAAAAGGACAAAGCAGACCGTGAGGGTTCTTTGACCTCACCTCTGCGTTCATGCCTCGTTGTTTCAGCCACATTCTGTTGCTTGCAGGCTCATCGCTAAGGCCAACCAGATATGATTAGGGAACTGAAACTTTACCTCTGATCAGAATTGTCAAGGTCCTAATGCAGGAGAGCTTATGGGGTGTGGCTCCTTTTGGGAAATATTGGCAGCCAGAGTAGTAAGAAGAGCATGAAGAGAACTGGGGTAGAATTGGTGATGTTTAAACATTTTCAGCTGTAAACTTTGTAGAGCTTGGACCTTTAATTCAAGGTATATTTTGAGGAGAGAGGAAGGGAATACCACTGGTTATCATTTGATTTTCTGTGACTCTGTATGTAGAAGAGAGTCTGACATAATGTAGAGCAGTGATTCCTGAGTATAGCTGTCACCCGAGAGATTTACAATGTATTTGTATAGATTTGGACTCAAATTGACAGCATCACAAATTGCTGGCGATAAGGTTTCACAATTATTGTTTGTATAGCAAATCTACTACTGTCAAAAGAGAGAGAAACTGATTACTAAGTTGTTTAATCAATAGGATTATCTTTGAATGCTTCTAAGAAAAAATGTGTTTGTTTTTGTGTATATATGTATATATATATAAAAGAAAAAATACATCCATCTAGACCTAGTCATAGAAGTTTCATTAAGTTGGTTTACAGTGTAGTCTCTTGCTCTCCAAATATCTATACACACACATATATTTCATATTCATATGTATTCAAAAACACATATAAAACATTCCCATGAACACATGGGATGGGAGCATCAACGTGCCATTTTGGAAGACAATTTGCTCAAGTTAAAGATGAACGTAACTTCTGAGTCAACAATTCCACATCTGTGAATCTGTGCTTGGGCTGAACCTACCTTGTTCCGTTTAAAGGCTATTCGTTGTATGAACAAAACATTTCCTGGGAGAAACCAACTAACCTCCACCCAAAAGACATGAATGCTAATGGTGTTTTGGGGATAGACTGCAGACTGTTTCCTCCAATACCTGGCTTCTTCCTTCCCCCTCCTTCAGGGAGCGGCCTCTGGTCAAGGCTGGTCTCAGAAGGGTGTGCATTATCCCAGTCACGGGATGCAGATGACCCAGCCATGCGGAAGCAGTGTGGTCATCACTCTTATTCTACGCAGCTGTACCTACCGTATAGGCCTTTGAATGGTTCACTTGGTTGCTTTGATTATAAAGCCATTTGCCATATACTGTTCTGAGGTGTGAGTTCTTCACTGACCTGTGGACTTCAGAGCCTCCCGTAAGTTCTTATAACCCAGTGTCTTTCCCTGCTGGCCCTCCGATGACATCTTTGGAGCAGGAAAGCATCACATGCAAGCCCTCTCAGGTTCGGGGCCATTGCACTGCCGTGCTCTATGATCTCCCTGCCAGGGAGAGCGATCACCGATGACCCCTGGGAGCTGGCAGGCACTGTGTTGTTAGTACGGCCTTATCCTGATCAGTGGGTCTTCCAGGTCTTCCCCTGTGAAGGGTCTGTGGCTGAATCTTCAGGCGTGGCCATATCTGAGCGCTGTAGCAAAAGACTCTGGATCTCTTCGAAAGGAAAGCGAGCTGTTCCACCCTACCGTGCATGGGATGATCTTCTCTATTGACCAAAAGACTTAAATAGATGTAGGGTTAGGAAAATATGCTGGCATACATCATCTCTGTATAGACATACAGAATCTAGTAAATGATTCCTTGGGGAGGTGACACTAGGAGTTTAAAGAGTGAATATTTATGTTTGACAGCATTCATTGGTTTTAGAATGAAAGGCTAGACTATCTTTGTTGTTGTTGTTTAAAATGCTGCAAAGGTGACTCTGATGCCCGTTCAGGGTTGAGAACGACTGTCACTATTGTGACTCATTTTTTTCGGGCAAGTGGAAGAAGAAAAGGTATACTTACAGAAATAAAATACCTGAAAAGTTTAGACAGACTGGAGTAAAAGTCTACGTTTTTGTATCTGTGTATTCTTTATAGGAAATCAATGGGAGACATTTTTATTCTTCCAAATTAGCATTTGTAAATGCTATAATGAGATATGCTTTAACATGTCATTATCTAAGAGATAGGTGTGTCTTAATTTCCAAAGGATTTTTAAGTATATTGAATAGAGCCAACTAGGGCAAATTTTCATTATAATGTGATATCATTATACCAATGATTGCAGGCTAATTCCCCACTTATACAATCTGACCACTGACCATGCTAGATCAAGAGGGTTTAATTTCCTTTGTAAATGTTCATTTCTGCTCATTTTACTTGAGAGAGTGTAAAATGGTAGTTTAATAAGGGAAGGACTTATTTTTAAAGGGAGAATATGTGAAAGCCAGTGCTGCAGATTTTTGTCACAATAATTGTACACTTCTCTTTACCACCGTCCCCTGGCAACTCTGTGTAAAACCAAAAGAAATCATGTCTTCTGATTTGTTTCCAATAACCTTTTAAATGGCACCCGTGATTGTAATGACACCCATGTAGCGTTGACAAGTGCACGCTGGACTCTTGTCTTCTGGAAGCAGGGTGTGATCACAGATCCTTTTCCTGCTGTCTTATCTGACATCTTGGCATTTGTCACTTTTTAAGGCTGTGTTGGATTTTTTTCATGAAAACACGACTTTATACTTGCCAACAGTCAACTTTGTCAGTCACTGTTTCCCCCGTTCGCAATAATCTCTTAAGAATAATAAAAATAGTGCATTTACTGTGCCCCAATCTTAAGATTATTTCAACACAAAACTGCTGTCAGCATTATTATCACAATTTTACAGATGTAAAGCTAAGAGAAGTTGTGTGACTCTCTCAAATCACTAAACCAACAAGTGGCAAATTGGAATTTCAACCTAGGGCTGTTAGACCCCAAACCTCTGCTCGTGACCCCATTTGCTTAGAAAGATAGGAACTTTGAAAAGCACTTTACTGTTCACAAAGTATTTTCATAGACAACATCTCATTTAGTCATAACACAGCTCCAGAAACTCACCCTTAATATGACGCTCTGCACAGGTAGAAGAGGAAAGACCGAGAAGTGAAGTGAGCCGCCCAAAACGATAGTTTAAAGTGTGACAGCCTGGTGTTGGAACACAGGCATCTGATTCCCACTACTCTTTGAGTTGTGCCTCCCCGTCCTAATAGTCTTACACCCATTCTGTCATCTAATCTAATCCCCACCAACCCCTATGCGGTCGGTGACTGTATAACCTTGATTTCATAGCTGAAACCTGAGGGTCGTGGAGCTGAGGAACGAGACACGATACATGACAGCACCAGGGGCTGATCTCACATCCACCGACTCCAGAATCACTCCTCACAAGATTGCCTCTCATTTCAGCCTGATCCTCTCAGTATTTTACTCTGCAAACAACATCAGTGTCATCTGTAAATGTCGACGTCCACTGGGTAGCCCTGTTTTCAAGCCAGCGACAAATAGCATTCAAGACCCACATGTGTCTGAGTTGACTCCAGTATTGAACCTCAAAAGGTAGGAAGAGGAAGTGCCTGGCTTAGAATCAGATACAAACTTTGGGAATGAGAGGACTGATTGATTCATGGGCACTCCGCTGGATTTGAGCTTGGGCTCACCCACCGCCAAAGCTGAGTTCAAGTTGGTGACTCTCTAAGTGAGTGATGCTTCCTGAAGACCCTGAAAGATGGCCATAACTGGGGACTTGTGCAGGCAGACAAGAGGGTGGCAATGTCCTCCCAGGTGTGTATTTGACAAAAGTCTGATATATAGGCGTTATAATGACGCATTTGTGGAAAAGTTCAGCATTATCAAATTATACAAACCATGGAGTTAATATTATACTAAAATAATACCGGAAGAAAATAAGCCTAATGTTATTTTGTGCTCTGGCATTTAAGAAATTTTGTCTCAGTGGAGACACTTTGGTATGTCTACAAAACATATAGTTCATTTTAATAAAAGATAATTTTATAAGAGCTGACTGAGTTGCATTTACTACTATGACCTAGGTAATGAAATTAACCAAAATTAGATTTCTGCTTATTTCTATCTCCCGGAAAGCAGGCCTTAATGATGGAACAAATGTTTAGCCCTGCGGATTAACTCTGAGTTTCTAATGAGCCACTAATGTTCACAGGAAGACTGGACAGATTTTAGGATGGATACAAGAAATGGAAAACCCAATAACAGTAACAAAATTAACACGACTCTGCTCTGGCCATTAAAGATTCAGCTTTAATAGGAAATAGAGAAAACTTGCATCTTTGTTTTATACTATGATAATTTTCTAGACACTATAAAACCCTTGTAAAATTACATACAGTAGCTTTCTATCAGATCCAAATTTGTGTGCCAATAAACCTTCATGTACCACACCTACTTGACTAACAACTATCTTGCTATAACTTTGGCCATAGAATATAAAACAAAGTACACAAAAAAACTAGTCCCATCATAACAGAACAATCAGGAGGACATTTTTATTCAAGAACTGAGTTCAAAAGAAGCTTCCTAGGACAAGCACAATGTTTTTTACATAGGAGGTGGTCAGTTAATGTCCTTGAGTGAGCTTGACTGAAAGAGATGTGTGGGGTTCCTCTGATATCTGTGTATGCATGAGAGACACTCTGTTCGCCTCTGTCAGGAAATGTTTGAAGGTCCCTTTTCGGCTAAGCTGGTTCCGTGAGTGAATGCTAATGTGTCTTCTGGCACCCTTCTAAGTGAATGCCCGCCTTCTTGCCTTGCTGTAAATGCTCTTCATCTTGGGAGCTGAGGGAGAGAGGAACGCTTATGTAAAAGTATTACTATTATTTATATGATATGCAGCTTTTGGTATAGAAAATACATGACATAATATAAGCTATATCGAACATTCATCTCTTGAGGATACCTGTTTCCATTATCTTCTTATTTATTTATCAACATTCTCTGTGGTATATATTAGGGGAAAACATGGTCATCTATTTTAAGATTTCCAATTCACAAAGCATCTGTGGAAAAAATAATAATGATTAGGGAACTTAACAGACTTTTGTCATGATGATATTTAAAGTGAGAATTGGACACAAGAAAATTGGTGTGACGTTTAGAAGTACTGTGACACCTGAAAATAAATTCTTGGCAATTAAACTGCTAGGGAGTGCATGTGTTTAAAAAAGGATGACAAATTAACTATTAATAAACTCAATAAACTGAAGTTTATTTAGATCCAAAATAGATAAGAATCCAGAGACACAGAAAGCTGTATCAAGTATGCTCATACCTGAATATTGTATTTAGAACAATCTATCATACATGTTTGTAAAAGTACTTACCTAACACACTTCTCCAACAAGTAAGGAACATTGTTAAAGAAGGAGATATGTAGGGAAAGAAAGTTATTTCAGACGTTTAGAGTGACTACATATTGTTATTTATTTGGTCATATATAGCAGGAAAAAAAGGTAGTATTGTTTAACCAGGGGGTCATTGGTACCAGTTGATAAGATAGTGAAAATGGAGAGAGATGGAGGATATGGAAAAATGACTAGTCTGATATTAAACAAATTTGTTTCTAGATATGGATGCTTCTCTCCAAACATCTGAAGTTCAAGGGAAATATTTAGTTTAATTAAAAAAAATTTTTTTAGAGCTGGGGTCTCACTCTGTTGCCCAGGTTGCAGTGCAAGGTTCACCGCAGCCTTGACCTCCTGGGCTCAAGTGATCCTTCCACCTCAGCTGGGATTACAGGCATGCACCACCATACCTGGCTAAGTTTTTGGTTTTTTGGTTTTTTGTTTTTTTGTGTTTGTAGAGACTAGGTCTAACTATACTACTTGGACTTTCTCAAGCTGCTGGGCTCAAGCAATCCTCCAACCTCAGCCTCCCGAAGTGCTGGGATTAGAAGCATGAGCCACTGTGCCTGGCCTAAGGTTTTGATTTATAGATTTTAGACATAAATATTTGGGAATCATGATGTTATAAGTAATAATGGAAGAGTGAAAGTGAATTGAATCACCTGAGAGGAAATATCAATTGCCCTTTGTCATTTGCATTGACATAATGAGTGAGATTGTAATGGTATAAACAAAAAATACTGTGAGATACTGTCAGCGAAAGATGAATCTGTTTGAGAGGGGTAAGGAAGATTTCACACAGATGACAACATTAAGACCAAGAAAGAGGTTTGGTCTTAGAAGATGCATGGAGGCATTGGTTCTTGTCAGCTATAGAGGAACACTGAAGGAAGATGGAATATTGCATGAGTTGGACTTCTAAAATTATTGAGACACGGTTCAGTCCTCTACTCACTGAAATATGAAAAGCAATGAATGAGTATTCTATCTATTCAGATTCAGTCTTGGGATTCATGTGATACCCTGGAGTAAGAGGAAGTCTTCTCGTAGCCCTTCCCTTTCCTCCTCCATTTCATAGTTTTATCTGGGTTATTTTATGGACAGAAGAAAGTTTTATTCCTAGTTTTAAATTAGGTTTAAACAGCAAGTGTCTGGTTAAGTTAACAGACTAATGCAGATGAATATACATTTGAAATCTGTTCAGTGCTACTTTGGGGAAAGGGGCTAGAAAGTTCGAAGGTGTGGATGCTATGGGCAGAAATCTCCTTAAGGGGGGACGGGTAGCAAAGGAGGAAAGCTGTCAGCATTAAATTTCACCTCATGTTTTTGTCATGAAAATGCGATAGCTACATTCAGTGGATGTGAAAAAGTAGGAAATGTTTAAAAAGATCCTTTGTGACCTACATAAATCACTCGTACTTTAGTAGAAACTCTGTTCATGTGGGGGGAAAAGAAAGAAGAACTTCTAAGAGGTCATTTACAATGGACATTAAAGGGTGGTTGAGGCTCTAAAACGTGGAAAGTACAATGAGGACCTTTCAGGCAACTCCATCATTAATGGCTCAGTATAATAAAAATTATGGGGAAAGAGAAAAGAGACCAAGAGAAATGGCTGGACGGTAGACAGAGGTCAGAGTGTAGAATACCTTTAATTCCAGGATAATGCCTTTGGACTCAATTCTGTGGGCCATGAGGAATTATTTGATGGTTCTGAGATGAAAATTATATCCTCAAAGTAGAATTTCAGGCCAATTAATCAGCTAAAAGTGAGTAGAATGGTGGTAAATGTGTTGAACTAGTTCCAAACCCCATTGACATTTTCATGTGATTGTTCAAAAAGAGTGATTACTGAGAAATACTTTGATCACAAAAAGTTAACATTTTACAAAGAACTTAATTAGTACATGCTTTATTCCTCTCAAGTGCAGGAACATAAACATTTCTATCGCTGTATATTTTCAACAATTTTATATGTACTGATTGTGACTTGCTATAACTTCGCATTTATTCATAAAAATAACAATTGCATACCAATTTGTTTCAGTCAATTTTTATATAGCATGAACTAAATATGTGCCTAGAGTCGGTTTGGAGCCACTTTAGTGCTTAAAAAACTGGAGTCTAGAGTTCTGCTGTTTGCCACTGTAGCAGCAAAGACCTGGTGATATCATACTGACCTCTGAATGTCATCCTGGTGCTGTCACTACAGGCATTTAGCTTTCTGGTCTACAGACCCAATCTCTAAGTGAGTCAGAGTGGAACAAGAGAAACTCTCTGAAGCGTTTCATTGGGGTATAAGTCTGACTTTGATTGATTGATTGATTGATTGATTGATTGATTGATTTGGAGTCACTCTGTCGCCCAGACTGGAGTGCAGTGGCCGCTCCCAGCCACCGCAGCCTCGACCTGCTGGGCTCCAGCGATCCTTCCGCCTCAGCCTTCTGAGTAGCCGAAATTACAGGCGCGCACTACCATGCCCGGCTAATTTTTTTGATTTATTGTAGAGATGAGGTCTCACCAAGTGGCCTAAGCAGGTCTCGAACCCGCGGGCTCAGGCAATCCACTCACCTCAGCCTCCCAAGGCGCGGGATTACAGACTGAGCCACCGAGCCCGGCTAAGTCTGACTTTTAGCTGGCATCTTTTTTTCCTCTATGGAACACTAATTCTGGAGGATAAGTCTTGGACACCATGTTCAGGGACACATACATTTGGAAATACCTGTGTGTTATTTGTCTCTTGGAGAGTCCTTACGGACGTTAACATACTAAAAGGTCTGAGTGTTTCTGCAAGGAGGAAACCAGATTATTTAAATTCATGTGTGTAGTTTCATGGAATTCACTTTGGAAAACACTGATTCTGTTTCACAGATTGGGGAACTGAGATCTACAGACGCTGTGTTCTGAATAGCTGCGAGCTGGGAGCTGAGTAAGAATTAAAGTCCCGGTCTTCAGCTTCTGGCTTTGATCCCTTTACCCTGGGCTGTGTTACTATGTGGTGAGGGTTTAGACTAAGTGTAAACTTACATAACCATTAAAATTCACAGAAGGTAAAACAGGCCTTTTCCCTGCTGATATGACTGATATGTATTGACAGATAGTTTAACAAACATGGAATAACTTTTAAAGTATCAGTGCTAAAAACGTTGATTTGTGTTTCTCATCTTGACTTTGCTGACAAATTTTCACTAATTGAGTCTCAGGTTACTTATTTCTTATTATTTTTATTATGTATGGAAACTGTTCTCCCTCCCCAGATTACCTGCAGCTTTAGCAATACACACATTTAAAAGAACAGTTGAAAAGTTGGAATTTAGCTTTGTAAGTGAATGCTACTTCACCGTATTCCCTTGGTTTTATGATTTAAAAAAAATCCCTATAATAAAGTTGAATATAATATATTTATAATTTGTGTCATTAATAATCATGGTGGGAAATGTTTTATTCAATTATGAGTATTTATTAACCAGTAATTATTGAGCACTTGGTAGATGCCAGACACTGTGCTAGGCTCTGTGAATATATTGACATCAAAAAAATGCTCACACGGAAGGAGTCGGTAATCAAGTCGGCAGATTGAATCTACTTTTAGTGCTGAATTGAATCAGAAAAAAGAAAAGTCAGTTTCTTGGAGTACTGCTTGGTTGTCCAAATGAATCAGTGTTCACTCTGCCTTTTCAAAATATTTATTTATCTACTTGAGGTATACTCAGTTTACTGGTAAACACAAATGAAAAGAAATTGAATTCATCCATTTTATTGCTGTCTTCAATACAGGTTCATTTTTAAAACTGTATAGACAATGTGTGAACATAAGCCTACACACAGAAGTTTTTTTTATTTGTTTGTAAGCCCTTTCTTTCTTCAGAAACAGCATAGTTAGCTGAAACAGGTGGAAGGTTCAGTGAAAATTTAATTTCATGCTATCATCCACAGAGGTACAAGAGGGACTAGCAGCAAAGATGTATATCGTGGCCAGTGTCATTGCTGACCTACAGCTGAGGTTTGGATATTTTTAAAGATGGTACTTTAATAGTTTCAAATGCTGAACTATTTTGGGAAGAGCAAATGCAAAAATACAGACCATAAAACTAGTAAGACGTATTATTTTGAAAGCCAGGACAGAAACTGATCTAAGGCAAATCACAAGTGACTGATGCTGACTCTCAGGAGAGAACTAAGACTCGGACTGTCTTTGTGGTCCCTGAAAGAACAACAGGTGTACACACAAGAATGCGAAGGGTCTGTAACAGATAAGCGTGTCAGTGAATAGGTGCAGTCTGCCCTTTCTTCCTTTGTTCTGCAGGGAGGCCTGCTTCACCTTTGGAGGTCAAGGCTGTCTTCTGGGAGTTCGCAATCTGTCCTATCAGAGGATCCCCGAGTCCTGAGTTGATTGCCATGTATACGCGGGAACTAGGAGAAGAGCACTATCAAAATTCAAAAATGTGTCGACTTCCACATAAGAGAATAACTTTCTGCATTATAATATTTGCTTTCTTGTTCTATTGCTGACTGTGTCCCTGGGCCCACACATAATTTAACCATGGACTACCAAACTTACTGTTTACTCCCTAGACTCATTTAGAAAATTTACTAGGACAAAAGGCTGAAGTGGTATGTGGGTAAATTGAAGGATACCTTAGAAAATGGTATTTCTGTAGGAGTCTAGAGAGTATGGTAGAAAGGGCCAGGAATTTGGAATCGAGTGAGCTTGAATTTAAGTCTCAACCTAACATATATCTAGTTTATTGCTTTGATCTACTGATTTCCTTGAGATGATTCTTATTCTCATGTAAAGTTTATCAACAACACTTACTTTGTAAAGTACTTTTGCATATTTTATTAGTATCAAGTATATCACTAAATATGTTTTTTATAAAATAATTGATGGCCATGCTGATGGTAATTGTTGTTGGATCATTACTATGTGTGGCCAACAGCAACAAGACTGCAATACCTTTTACTGGGATTGATCATATTATTGTACTTTGTATTTTCAGCAATTGCTTATATGGATTTTTGTTTTTAATATCTTGATTACTCCAGTTTTCTTTTGGAAATCAAAAACCGTAGCTCATTCGAAATGATGATAATTATTTCACCACTTCTCTCATCCTCAACTCAGTGTTCTTTAAGCCTGAGGTTACTATGTATATGAACTATCCTGATAATTGCTTAGGTCAGCAAGATTTTTTTTTGTCTTCCATTTTGTATAGACGTATATAGAACCAGCTTTAATATATCGTCATTCAAAATTTCAAAACTGGAATTTATGAACTGTAGTACACAGTCTATTAGGAAGATAGTATAGAGTAAACTGATGTGTGTAAAAGCCCTTTCCTTAAAGAGAGCAACTTTTCTCTTCTTTGGTTTGCTTTTGCTTTTCAAATATAACCAAGACAGCCAATGACAAGGTAGACATTTTGATATTAATAAGAAACAGGGACAGCTTGTGTTTATTAATGTTTAGGGAGGGAAATTATGCCCAAGATGCACTAATTGAAAATGTAATGATGAGAAGTCTATGTATTTTTTTCCAAGGTCTTCAGTATATAATAAATGGAGCCAGATGCTATCCTGTATCTATACATTTAAAATTATGCAAACGAGTTAAATTAGATGGAAATAAAGACTCCACTAATATTATTTTGAGGACAGGAATATTGATCAGACTGTAACAAAACTTTATTACAAAAATGTTGATTGGCTGAAGGTAGACTTTGAATGAAATTTTTAGATAATTGTCAGCAATTAAATGACCAAATAGGAAGTTTGTGATTTACAGTTTCAAAGACTACAGGCCAGAAGTGTACGAGATCATCAAATGGGTCAGTTTTAATGCTAATTAAAGTCTGGTGCATGCAAGGAGGAAGCTGAAGAAAGCAAATTTAGAGGCATTAAAATACTATGAGATCAAAAAGGTGGAAGATTGGGAAAGCTATTAAATGTTTCAATTTTACATGAGTCTACTTCTTGTAAAAAGCCTAAGATTGAACACTGATGAAAATGCAATTTTTTGTTGATCTTCCTCCTCTTCTATAAAATCTCTTAAAGGCTAATATCCTAACCACTGTACTAAAACAGCTCTTAGGCATGTCACCAAGACATAATCTTCTAGTTAATTATTTTGGTCTTCCTCCTGGCCTGGTTTATAATGTTAGACACTGAAGATTCCCCTTTTTTGTTAAAAATTCTGGGAACTCTCATGTTAAAATAAATTTTTTCCTGTGATAGTAGAGCCCCTCATCTACAATTTCATTCTCCATGGCTTCAGTTGCTCAGGGCCAACTGCATCAAAAATGTAGGTAAATGTGGAAATATGGTACAATAAGTCAGAGAGAGAAAGAGAGAGAGTCCACATGCACATAGCTTTTTTACAGTAATTATTATTATTAGGTATTGTTAATTTTTACTGTCCCTAACTTATAAATTAAACTTTATTATAGGTTTGTATGTACAAAAGCATAGTATACATAGAATTTGGTACTGCAAACAGTTTTAAGCATTCAGTGGAGTCTTGGAATGTATTCTCTAAGGATAAAGTGAACTACTGTGTTTTAAACACCAAAATATGCTAAACTTTTAAGTTTTTGTTCTTGAAACTCCTCTGTATTCATAATGTCCTACTTGCACTTATTGTGAATGATCTTCAAATATTCTCTTTCTTAATGACTGCATTTATAATTATTTGTTGACCATCTCCCCCTGGTGATATCACCCGTACCTCACATGCAATATATTAAAAAGGAATAACTATTATCTTTGCCCCAAACCAAGTTCTCTTTCTAATTTTCCTAAATTTAAGTAGTGCTTGTATTTTTCCAGGTATCTGGAATTAAGTAGTGCTTATATTTTTCCAGGTAGATGGAATTGTCCTTTCTCATTTTATACTAGATCCTTCATCTTGTGGGGCTAACACTCTCTTCTTGACCAGCATGCTTCCTTCTAGATGCTCCTTTGAATTTTCTTTGTTGACAAGTAAGTCTAGGCTGTCATGACTTCTGGCTCATATGACCACACGTGTCGTGAATTGCTTATTCTGCCTGTTTTAAGAATCCTCACTTCAACTCGGACTGCACTAGGTGGACTTGTGTGCCCCCCTTTTATCCTCTATTTGAGTTTTTACCTACCTACATTATACTACCCATAACAATGTGTCCTTATGATCTGTTTATCCATATATCTCACGATTCTGGAAATTCCTGGGATTTCTGGGAACATATTTCCAACTATGTATCCTTAGCCAAAAGGGCAAAACTGAAAACAAGTAGGAAATTCAATAGCTACTTGGAGAACATAATAATGAGAGAGAGAGAGAGAGAGAGAGAGAGAGAGAGAGAGAGAGAGAGAGAGAGAGAGAGAGAGAGAGAGAGAGAGAGAAAGAAAGAAAGAAAGAAAGAAAGAAAAAGAAAGAAAGATCTAGAACACTTTTGCTTTCTGATTCTCCTTCCTTGGAAAAAAGATAGTGGTAACTCTGGTGACTCCTTTTGGGAGGGACATACAAAAGAATAAACATATGCAATTAAGAGGATTGTTATGAGAATTTGGATTCCATATTTTATGTGAAATTCCTCAGTTTGCTGCTCAGTTAATAGAATATGCTCAGAAAGTCTTTATCACAAATATTTTTCAAGAATATCTCTTATTCATGCTAAAACATCTTCATAGTCAACTGAAATTATTCCAAAATCCACAGGTTGGGATCTGAAATCCCCTATCATTCATCTCCAGGTGAATTCTGAAACCTTAATCTCCTCTGCTCTCATACACTTCTATCCAGTGAAATCACAATGTGTGCTGTTTCACAACCTTACTCCCTATTTCGTATCTCTTTATCTGTGCTTCTCTTGTCTCCCCTGATGAGAACCATTACATGGCTCGCTCTTACGCATCCTCCTTTCCTGCTCTCTGAATGCTTCCCGTCTATAAAGAGCCATCTCACATGCTTGCTTCTCCGAGTAGCTTTCCTATTCTGATGCAGTGGAAGTATGATCACCTCTTTCTTAAAGTTCTATAAACCATCATCTCTTAGCGTATAGGCATACCTCTGAAAGACTGTGGGTGGGATTTAAACCACCATAATAAAATGAATATCTCAATAAAGGAGTCACAAGATTTTTTAGTTTCCCAACTAAAAAGTTGTGATTATATTGTATAGTATTCTATTAAGCATGCAATGGCATTAGGTCTAAAAGCATGTACAAAACTTAACTAAAATCACTTTATCACTAAAAAATGACACTGACCATCTGTGCCTTCAGCAGTTCCTAAATGTCTGCTGGTGAAGGGTGTGAGGAATGATCCCAATGGTGGTTGCTGAAGTGCGCTTGTGGCAATTTCTCAAAATAAGACAGCAATCAAGTTGCTGCTTCAGTTGCCTGTCGCTCCTATAAAAGATTTCTTTGTAGTGTGCGATGCTATTCGATAGCATTGTACCCAAAACAGACCTTTTTTTTCAAAATTAAAATCAATCTGTCCAACCCTGCTGTTGTTTTATCAGCTAAGTTTGCACAATATTCTAAATGTCTTGTTGTCAATTCCATTGCGTGGCGTCTTCACTAGAAGTTAGAATCTCAAGCAACTACCTTCGTTGCTCATCTACAAGCAGCAACTTCTCATCACTCAAGGTTTATTATGAGAGCGCATCAGCTCAGACCCATCTTCAGCCCCACTTCGGCTTCTAGCTACTTTGCTATTTGTGCCACATCTCCAGTTACTTCATCAGCTGAAGCCTTGAATCCCTCAGAGTAAGGGTTGGCATTAACGTCTTCCAGATTCCTGTTAGGGTTGTTATTTTGACTTCTTCCCATGGATTGCAAACGTCCTTAGTGACACCTAGAATATTGCCTCCTTTCCAGAAGGTTTTCAATTTACTTTGCCTGTATCCATCAGGAATCACTATCTGTGACAGAAATAACATTATGGCATGTGTTTCTTTTTCTTTTCTTTTTTGGAAATAGTGAAAAAGCCGTGTTTATTGTATTGTATTGTATTGTATTTTAAAGATGTGGGGTACAATTCAGGCTTAGGTATCCAAGTGAACATGATACAGGTAAGGTTTGGGCCTCTCTTTGGTGCCCACTTTGCCTGGTTTGAGAACAGGTCCCCTTATGGATTCCATGTCCCCCGCACTCTCACCCCACCCCAGCAATATCCTGCTACTGCCAACCCCTTTCTTACAGTATTATGGTAAATGTTCAGAGTCCACTTATGAGTGAGAACATATGGTACTCTGTTCTTTGTTTCTGTGATCTATGATAGACTCTAAGTCTATCCTGAGTATGATAGACTCTAAATCCATTGAAGTTGCTGTGAAGTCCACATGTTTGTCCTTCTTTATGGCTGTGTAGACTATCTTGTAAATATGCCACATTTTTTTATCCAGTCCAGTTTCGATAGGCAGCACATTTGGTTCTATGTTTTTGCTATTGTGAATAGAGCTGCAATAAACATGTGCATGCAGCTATCTTTTTTGTAGACTGATTTGAGTTCCTGCAGGTATATTTTCAGTAGGGGGATGGCTGGGTCATATGGAAGGTCAACGCCTAGTTCTTTTGGAAATCACCACACTGTTTTCCAAAAGGACGCAGTAGTTTGCACTCCTTCCAACAGTGTAGGCGTGTTCCCATTTCTCCACATCCTCACCAGCATCATTGTTTTTTATTTTATTAATGACGGCAATCCTTACTGAACTTAGGTGGTAACTCAATGTGGTTTTGATTTGCATTTCTCTGATGATTAGTGAGGCTGAGTACTTTTTCCTATGTCTGTTGACTGCCTATATATCTTCTTTTGAGAGGTGTCAATTCATGTCTGTTGCCCACTTCTGAAGTGTATTTCTTGAATAATAAGACTTGAAATTTGAAATTACTCCTTGATCCATGGTCTGCAGAATGGATGTTATGGGTACTACATTGCCAGACATCAAAAAAACATGTATCTTGTATATTTGCACCAGAACTCTTGGTGACTAGGTGAATTGTCAAAGAACATAATATTCTTAAAGGAATCTTTTTTCCCTGAGCAGTTAGTCTCAATTGTGGGCTTAAAATATTCAGCAAATAAAGCTATAAAGCTATAAACAATATGAAGTCTTATTATTCAAGAAATACACTTCAGAAGTGGGCAAAAGACATCCAGGTTTTGTTATTTATAGAACACTAGCCGAGTGGATTTAGCATAATTCTTAAGCATGATTCTCAAATCATATGAGCATTGGCTTCCACTGAAAGTCACCAGCTGCACTAGCCTCTTACAAAAACGTCAGCCCGTCCTTTGAAGCCAAACATTGACTTCTCTTCTCTAGCTATGAATGCTTTAGATGACCCATCCTCTCCCCTTTGAAAGGCTGTTTCATGTATATTGAAAATCTGATGCTAGTGTAGACATCTCCACAGATATAGCAGGTAGGTCTTCAACTTCTATGTCAGCACTTGCTGCTTCACCTTGTACTTTCATATTATGGAGGCAACTTATTTCCTTGAACCTCATGAACCCACAGCTCCATCTAACTTTAAACTTTTCTTCTGTCACTTCCCTACCTCTTTCAGCTTTCATAGAACTGAAGAGAATGGGGGCTTTGGTCTGGATTAGGCTTTGACTTGAGAGGCCATGGTAGCTAGTTTGATCTCTGTCCAGACCCCTGAAATCTCTCCACATCAGCAACACGGCGTTTTTACTTTCTCATCATCGGTGTGTTCACTGCAGTAGCACTGTTAATTTTCTTTAAATTTTTTTCTTTCCCTTCACAGCTTGGCTGTTTGGTGCAAGAAACCTGTCTTCTGGCCTGTCTCAGCTTTCCACTTGCCTTCTTCACTAAGCTGAATCATTTCTGAATCACTTTTGATTTAAAGTGAGAGATGTGCAACACTTTCTTTCACTTTAATACTTAGAGGTCACTATCAAGTTTTTAATTGGCCTGATTTCAATATTGTTGTCTCTCAAGGAAAAGGGAGGTACAAGAAGAGGGGAAGAGAGCGGGAGAATGGCCAGTGGAGTATTCAGAACACACACGTTTATTAAGTTCACAGTCTCCTATGGGCATGGTTTGTGATGCCCCAGCACAGCTATAATAGTAAAAATCATAATAGTAATAGATCATTGACTGCAGATCACCGTAGCAAATATAATAATAATGAACATTTCGAAATGATTTCTGAAAATTTGATGTGAGAATTCCCAAAATAGGACACAGAGACATGAAGTAAGCACAGGCTGCTAGATCTGTATCATTATTGCCTGACACAGGATTGTGACAAACCTTTAATATTCACAAACACGACATCTGTGAAGTGCAGAAATGGGGCATGCCTGCACTTCTTCTGTGTCATCATGGCGATGATGGGGTAAATATTTTACTTGCCTTTTCTTCTAGGTTGCAAGCTTACTACAAGGAAGAAACTATTGTGCATTATATTTCAAAACATTCTGGTATACTTACATAGAACTAAAGAAAGAGCCTCATCTCAAAATAACCATCTTGAATTCATTTTGAAGCATTGCTATTGCGCAATGAGATTAGACAGGCATATCTCAGTTTCACCTTCTCTGTGTAAATACAGAAGTAGAGTTTAATTAGAGATAATATCAATAACTTGTCTGCTCGCGCCGCCTGCCCATTAATAGGTGATTGGGATGACCAACTCATTTCACGAGGGTCACTGAGCATCTGCTAGATAATGATGACTTTCAGCCATTGCAGAAGATGAAAGACTCATGTTTCTCATTATGTGTAAGACAATTTGGTGTTTGGCAAAGTTCAAAGTATGCTTTGCCAAAAACGATTCCCTATAATTATTGGACCAATGTGTACCTCAAAAAAATTTAGTCTGTTCATTAACTTATAACTCAATCAAAAGCCAATATAAAATCTATTAGATGTCCATAAAGTCGTGTTTATTTTTTAGCCCTTTTTTCTAACTAAGTCCAGGAAAAAATAAGGTAAGCCTTTAAAAAATATATACACTGTAGATTTGAAATCCTGAAAGCATCCATATGATAAATTAATGATTCACAGACAACAAAGAGAAAAATGTGATCGCTTCTTTCAAGGGTTCATAATTAGAGAGGCCAATTAGAGAGACAGAAAAAGATCCAAGTATATATAGCATGGCATCCATGAAGTCCTTTTGAATCAGAAGTAAGTCATGAATTAAGGTGCTCAGGAGACAAGCAAAGCTGGAAACAATGGGCCAGTGGGCTGGTATTGATTGCCAAGACAGTTGTGAAATATTTGTAACAGAATAAAAGCTGAGGAAAGTGTGACTGTATTCCTAACACGGTTTGTACAAGCCTGTTTTTGCTTAACTAACTTGATGGGCTGCTTGAAAGTAATGCACTGTGAAAGATAAGAAAAGTGGATATCGTCCATTTCGATTTTCATAAACGACTTTGACAGCTTCACGTGAGAGATTAATGGCTAAGGTAGAGAATTGTAGAGAACGCAGTGAGTTCCTTACACAGGAACTCAGCTCAGGGATAAAACAGAGTATTTGAGGATGAAAATATTTCAAGTAAAAAAGAATTTAGGATGAGCACATTTTAGATTTTAAATTTTAGAAAGCAGTTTATTTCTCATTCTTTTTTCTTCTTCCCTTATTTTCAATTTCCATATACTTATTATGCTTAATCGTGTTTCTGTTATATTATGCTAACTACAAATTATACCAAAAGTGATATACTAGAGTGTTAGTCAGAAAATGCAGGTGAACTTAAGAACAGTGAATGGCAAGTGTGTCTTTTGCTAAGAAATGAAAGACATCCTGTCACAAAGTGACAATCCTAAGCTACATAAGCAGTAGTGACATTTCACCCAGACCATGATTATAAATCATCAAACAAAAATGCAAAAACTCATCCTTGCATTTGTGAGAATCACAATTAAAAATATCATTGTTTGAGTCAAACAAATTCCAAATGAGTAAGATTTTTCCCAAGTTTAAATAAAACACTCGTTAATGCACCAGTAAGTTTTCTTTATACCTTTTCTTGATTCATTATGTATTTAACCTAGCCTCTGAATTTTTATCACATGTTCCAGAAACTTAAGGAAAAAGAATATCACCATATCGGTGGCTTCCATTTGTTTTTCTAAGACAAAGAGCGGTTGTTACGCTTTCAGTGTGTCAAAGCTTAAATTTAGTATCGCTAAGTTATTTTCAAAGTACATGAACAAGCAATTAAAAGTAAACTCTGTAGATGGTAGGCACTTTGATCTGCTCCAAGGTGTATATTAAATATTCTCCTTTTGACTCCTGGGTGTGCCTCAACTTGGCACAATCAGGAGCAGGAGGTCCAACATATGGGACAATCGAGTCTGGTGGGTGCCGTGCTGCCTCTCGTGCTAAGCCTGTCCCAAAATATTTCCACCCCAGTCTTGTTTCTGGTAGAACATGTCATCTTCTCTTTTGGTATAGTCATGTGGTATTTTATTTGGAGTTCTCAGTGTTCAAAAAACGTATTTTTGAGTATCAACGACCATGTGCCTGATTCTGGGCATCCACGTGAATAGGTCAGCAGGGTCCTGCATTGTTGGGCAGGGAGGATGAGTGGTTCGCCGAGGCATTTGGCAGTGCAGGGTCTTCAAGCAAGATGGCGAACGTGCGGGGGTCCGTGAAACCTATCTGGGGCCTGGAGCAGAAATGCTGGGAAGGACTTCCTGAAAAGTCGACCTCTGAGGCCAGGTGCTTAGGCCTTGTCACAGAGGACGTTTTAGTCAACCCTCACCAAACAGTCCTTCAAGTGCCTGTCCCTGTGTCCTTTTCAAAGAAGCAGATGTGAAGACAGAGGACAATCCAGCCCCTGGATTCCTCAGGTGAGTAAGTGGTGGAGTAGCTGTGATTGAATCCTGTTTTCTGAATTCAAGGAACAATTGCCCTTGAAGACGCCATCCTGGTGCCTGTCCCAGATTCCAGGTCACCTGCTTTTAGAGAACAGAGTGTGATGGCCTTCCTTCTTTCCTCTTCGGGGTCACCTCTTGGGGTGCCTCAGGAAATCATGACGAATATCACACAGTTCTGACCTTCAGAGATGGGCAGCCACGGGCACAGCAAAGCATGAGCAGTCTCCTAAAGAGAGGGCCAGCCCGAAATTCCTGGCTGAGGCTTCTGCTTTTCCTAAATCACAGTGGAAGTGGACGTCCCTCAGAGGCACTGGCTTTTCCGAGCCAGCCGGGCACTGGGATATGACAGGTCCAGCTGTCCACTGGAGCCTGCTGCTGGGCGGAGACTCCAGCAAGGGCAGCGTTGCGAGGTGGGGAGATGCTCGTGCTCTCTGTCGGGAAGAGCTCAGGTGGAACCCATTTACATTGCATATTGCTTACACATTCAAATTCTGATATCCTTGACTATACTCGTGATTATAAGTACTCATTTTCATGTCTTGTCCATTTTTGCACCAAATGTCTCCTCTCTCTCTCTGTCTCTGTTTCTCTCTCATACACACACACACACACACACACACACACACACACACACACCCCTCTTGAAGCAATATATCCCTTGAAGCAGCAAGTATTTAACAATAAGCAAAGAATTGATTGTAGAGAAAAAAATCAGTATTTTTTAATTTCTCAGACCGAAAAGAAACCAGAAACTACCAACACACATATTTTAAAATAAATATTTAAAATATACGAATATTAGCTTACATTTTTCAAATGTACTTGAATAATGAGTAAGTCCAAAGGATATTGAAGCTCCCAGAATTTAGCAGAATTAACAGGGCACTATCATTAATTTCAAGAGACAAGATAAATATTTTTAATTTACTGATCCATGGACGAATATAGCATAGCCTGCTCCACCCAGCTTTGTTTTGTTTTTAACAAATTCGAAGCTACTTTAAACATAGTCCTAATGCAGAAAAAAGTGAAAAGACTTTTAAAGCAACCATATTTAAAAAGCCCATGCTCTTCAGTCTGTAAACTGATATTCCAGTACTTCTCACCTGTGTTTGGCTGTCTGTTTTCACCACCCGAGGAAGATGGAAGATGAAGATTAAAGGGGAGGAAATTAGAGGAAAACAGGCTGATAGCTTAACAGTAAGAAAAGACGCAAATACAGCATCTGGGCATCAAGTTCACTCTGGCACGTGATAACATTCCAAAGATGATGCAGGAACAGATAGTTCTAAGAGTTTGTTTCTTTGTTTTTGTTTTTGCTTTGTGATCCATGCTGGGGTGCGGGGGTACAATTACCACCTCAAATTCCTGGGCTCAAGTGATCCTCCCACCCCAGGCGCCTAATACCTGGGAGTACAGATGCACGCCAGCATGCCTGGCTGTTGCTTTATTATTTGTTTGTCTATTCATTCATTCATTCATTATTTTTCATTTTGCAGAGACAGGTCTTATTATGTTGCCCATGCTAGTTTTCAGAAACGTCTTGGTCTTCCTTTCCTTCATCTGTTCTTTCCTCAAAGTGACTTCCCTGAGAGTTGGTGTGTAGTTGGGCTGCTTCTAGTTTCTATCTCCGGCTTTTGCAACAGCTTTTCCCATAACCTACTGAACGTGCAGAATCTTACCAGGGCCGTGGCCCAAAGGGTAGCATCTCCAGATAATGAAACAGTCTGTTTAACTACTGGTGTGGATGTTGAAACAATGACTATCTGGAGATTAGTAAATTAATTTGTAATATAGGCACTATACAATTTGCTTTTAACACATCTGCGAGGTATATAATTGTGTCATCAACTAATAGAGCATTAGGATTCATCGTGGGTGACTGATTACTATAATTTTTTGGTACATCACTCTCGTAAAGATGGAGACTTGAGTGGCATTGTTTAATGGGAAACTTTCCACTCAGTAGATTTATTAATGAAAACAAGTTTTTCTCATAATTTTTATCCACAGAAACTAAATCTAGAAAGAACTGATTCTGGACACTATTTCATGTGAACAAAAAGTTTGATTATTTGAGTATGAAAGTATGTACATATGTCTAGATAAAACCACCTTTATTAACACCTCTATTATTAACTGCATAAAGTAAAAAAAAATCTTTAAGAAGTATTTATTAAAATGTGTGACATATATGATTTGTTCGATTGTGTATCCTACTAATGATTATAAAAATTATCTTATTTAGAATATTTTTTCACATAAATCTGTACAGCCAGTCTTATTTTGTTGCCTATTTATATTTTTAATTTATGACAGAAAAGCAGGGGTATCAGTAAAAGGCTTTAGAGAGTAGCAAATTAGTTTAGGATCAAGTTATGTAGCAGATGTTGAATAATATCAGTTTGAGGCGAAAAATAAACAATATAACATTTTGCTTAAAGTAGAGTTTGTTTATTCTTTTTTCAAATTGTTGTTGGTGAACATCAAATGACTTTTATTTGAATCTCTCTGGACATTTAAGAGCAACTGTTAATAGTTGTTTTTTGTTGTTTTTTTTTTGATGGCAATATTCACAGTAATAAGATAAGGTTTGCAAAGCCCTCTGATATGACACAGTTTTTAGGTGGTAATTTTTAAAAGTTCAAAAACGCTCATAGTTTATAAAACTGTTTTACAGACCCTAAAAGAAAAAACAAGAACAACGGTCGCCCTTTACTTACATTGGCAGGTCTGGGAAGATGTTTGTGCAGCCTCTGTTTGGAGGTTCAAGCTGTGTCCTAGAGTTACGAGGAGCGTTAACCCACAAAACCTTGCAATAGTCCTATGGTATTTACACTTGTAGTTCCCACTATCACTTTGTAAGAAGACTCTCTCCCACGCACAGCCTCTTTGATCTCATACCCAAGTAGGAGCTACTTAGCAGATGGTATCGTTTCCATTCTGCATATAATAAAGCTTTATAGAAGTCTGATTACCTGCCCAAAACAATCGCTGGTAAACCAGGGAGTTGGTTTTTGAACATGCTCTGAGTCCCAATATAACTTTTATAACTTTTTTTAAAACACCATAACACCACAGCTCTCTTTTTCTACAAGTTCCACGTATAAGATGAGGAAGTACAAAACAATTAAAAAATGTATTGAAGTCCAAGGAGAACACATAGATAAAGAGCTTTAAGTGAGGTCATCTAGCTCTCTGTGAACCAGCCCTGTGCTCTGACAATGTAGATCAGGTTTTGCTATTTCAAGCCAGACTCTATGAATGCTTCCTTTTTCCCCATCTTCTAATTATACTTTATTTCACAGAGTCTTTGGCTGTTGGTGGTGATGATGGTAGTTTTGCTTTTAAACATAAAGTTACCATAGGAATGTATGGTAATAATAGTTGACTTTAATTGCACACGATGTACCTGGCCCATCCTAAACATGTTAAACCAAATGGATCCTCATAACAATTTTGTCGGGCAGCCAGTTTGACTAACTCCATCTTACCGGTGAGAATACTAAGGTAAATTTGCTTGCCCCAGGTTCCATGGCCAGAACACAAGAAAGATGACATTTGAATCCCAGTATTAACTAGAATGAATCACTACACTATGCAGTTTGTTTAGGGAAAATAATAATAAAAATTAAGATCTAGCAAAATCTCAAATTTGAGACTAGTTTTAACTTTTAACATTTTTGAGAAGATGTAATCGGTTTAAATTTGTTTGCAGGAAGCTATTTTTCATGGACATTATGATTTTTTTCCTCTTGGATATGCACCTTAACTTATATTTTAAGTCACGCTGGGACTTAATTGTGGTCGAGCCAGTTTTCTCAAGAGAAGACAGAGAAGCAGGGTTAATGGCTACTTGAGGTAATGATTACAAGCTAGCTTGAATTAGTTGGACTGTGTAACCATTCTTCACTCGTAAAACAAAATTTGTGCTCTGAATATTTTTTATTAAAAACAAATCACAAGAAGCAGAGTTCAGCAGTGGCCAACAGGAAGTCTGAGTATGAACATGAGCAGAGAGAGAAAGAGAGAGAGAGGAAATTTATTTTGTTTTTCAAATGTCCACATTCACGGATATGGTAAAGTAGCATATACTTAACCAGTCCGACAAAACAGATGCGTTAAGAAGCTTTCTGTATATCCCTGTTCTGTTTCTTAATCTGTCATCTCTCTTGACAAGCAAACAGGATACTTTTAACGAACGAACAGGTGACGGGTGGAAGGGAGTGGAATTGCTGATGGTGTTTTGGAAGAGTTGGTGTTGCTTGCCCCCTTGTGTTGGGAATGAGGGGGGCTACCTGGCTCCACCCTAAGGGGATGGAGGGGAAAGCTAGCAGGAGCCTGGGGCTGTATAGTGTCCCTTCTCTGGCCAGACTGCATTCCTGACTGCATTTGGTACTGCTGTCTTAAGCACCTCTGGCATGCATTTTGGATGTAGTGTTCATTCCCTTTATCACTCCTGAGGGGAAAGTCCAACTTCTCCAGGAAGCAGCTGCCAGGGAGCCAGCACTGCAGATAGAGCTTTTCCCTCAGCGGTTCAAAGCACCTGCCAGTTATCAAAAATCTTGAAGCCCTTCCAGATCCAGACATCTCACATCCAAGTACAAGTGGGAGAAAGCAAGCTGGTTTAGTTGGATCCCAAAATTAGAAAGTAGCAATGACAAAGAAACTTCCAACTTGAGTCACGTGTAGAGCCATCGGCACAAAACTAGTCCTAAGCCCATCCTCTTGCTTCTTGGGATCTTTGTGTTTTTTGCTTCATCTGTCAATCCTGCATTTATTCGCTACTCTTAGAGCAGAAATGGTAAGACCTGCCTGCCTCTCAGAACGTGAGTGTTCCATGAGACTGAAAAGGTAGACTGAGGCAAAGTGGGCTGGTGCCATGGAAATAATACAAGATTGCAACAGAGAAAGAAGTAAAGTTTATTATCCACTTTCCACAGGCAGAAGGGGGCCGGCACTCAATAGGTGGGTGTGGCATCGAAGGGCTGAAAACTGGGTATATTTCAGGGCCCTTGGGACAAGGGGGGGGTGGGTTGGGTTTGGGCCAAAAGAAAAGTCCAGGGCTGCATTCTTTGATGTTGATAGCAATCGCAAGGGTCCTGGATCCTGACATCGTCAGACACCAACATCTCATGACCTTGGGTGGGGGGCTGGAGGTCGTTATGGCCGGGTGATAACTATGTATTGATACGAATGTCTGGAAGAAAGATTATGGGGAGGACCGGATATGCTCACGGGGGATTGAGTAATCACTGATTTCTAAGGCCTGAGCCTGGGGGAACCCGGCTCTGGGAACAAGTTTCTGGAAAGGTGGCTTTCTGGCTAATGACTACAGAGTCAGTGGGCCACGCAGGAGCTCAGCAAGGCATGTCTGGGAAGAGCTTAGGCAAAAATGGCTCTGCTGGGGCAAGGTGGCCGCTGAAGCTGAGTATGTTCTAAGGCTCTCGGGGTCCCTCCTTTCAGAGATCATTTGTTGAACGTCACTTCTATGCCTCCTAACCCATCATAATCACTCTGCAGATGAACTGCATTACTGTTTTCAGGAAAAGATGCTGATATTAAACTTCAGGAACAGGCCAGAAACGAAGCTATTTCGCCATTCAGACTTTCCTGGCTTCTTTAATCGTAATGTGTAGGCTATCTTTCACTCTTCCCGTGATTATTTTTCTTAATTAATGTCAACTCACATGCTATTTGCAAATCGTGTCTTGAAGCATTCTATCTATAAAAGTGACTTCTAAACGCACAGTCTCACATGGAGGCTTGACTTTAATGAGATATGGACAGAATAAGATAAGGCCATTTGGGGCATTATAGAAAATCGTGGTTTAATTATGAGTGAAAATGAATGCTTTTAATGCTTGGAAATGTGATTCATCTATAACCAAATCTGAATGATTTCCCCAGTATCGAAAGTGTTGGAAATATATATATATTTGTGAATAGAGACTTAAAGCCAGACGTGGTGGCTCCCAGCTACTTGGGAGACTGAGGGGGACGGATTGCCGGAGAGTTTAGGAGTTCAAGCGATACAGTGAGCTATGATCATGCCACTGCCTTCCAGCCTGGGTGACAGAAAAAAAGAGCAGACTTAAAGAACCTAAACTGTGCATTAAAATAAAACTAAAGGGCACGTATTTCTACTATCACTTCATTACATTAAAGTTCCCAGATTTCGGCCGTTGCCTTGCTAAACTCTGGCATGGCCACGTGCTCTCTGTGCTAAGGCTGTCACCACGCTTGCTTCCTGGTTTTGGCACCTTTCCCCACCTTGGGGAGGTGAATTTTTTTTCTCTCTTCTTTTTCTTTCTCTAATTTACTTTTAAATAAACTTTTTTTTCCCTTTACTTCTTAAAAAAATAAAGTTCCCAGATTTCAGGAAAGCATCAGGTATAGTTTCATATTTAAAAAGCAAGAAAAATTCACAAAGCTTTATTATTTAGGTTTTTTTCTCCCCTCTGATTTATATCAAAGATATTTTAAAGTGTTTGAGAATTTGGTCTTATAATTAGAAAGTTACTACTATCTTTCAATCTTTATAGAAGATATTTTGAAAATCATCTCATTATTACAAAAAATAACTAGAATGAAATATACAGAAAATAGAATTATTTCTCTCACAAAACAAAAAATCATTGTTACTTGTTCTCTTTTTGCAACTATACAAGAAGTAAAAGATGCCTGACACGGCATAATTATGCTTCTAAAAAATAGCTGTATTTGTTTCGTTATGTTACTTTGGCACTTAGGCCTGTGTTCAATGCAGTGATGTCATAATAAAGTTATTTCCCTGCAGTACAAATGTCAACAGGCAAGTCTTCTGAAGGTTCCTTAGCCTCTCTGTACCTCACTGTCTTCACGGTGAGATGGGTGTAATGGTCATAATGACAGTGCTTGACAGTACCCACCTTAAAGGGTTGTTGTGAGAATTGAACGAGACTTATACCCAACGTGACTGGAAAAGTATGTGGCGCATAGGGATGTTGGAATACTATTCTCGTCGACACAACAGTATTGCGCTGCCCATACCGAGAAGGTCATTTCTCACTTAGATGTCACCTGAAACACATTTCAAACGAGAATTCTTATTGTCCACGAGGGTGAGTACTTCATTAAAAATGGAAGCTCACTGGACAAATTGCCAATGCCTTGGATTTCCCACCACCCTTGGCAAAGGCTCCTCCCGACATCTGCCAAAATAGGAAGGTAATAAGAGTCATTTGTGTCTCAGAATCGTTGTAAGAGAGAACTTAATGTATTGTTAATCATAATATTACATCAAACGATATTGTGTAGGAAATATTTATAGTATATAAGCATCTACTTTATGTATGCATACACGCATATGCAGTATTTAGGGAGTAACTGTCACACAAGATATTAAGAAGAGAGTGCCTTAAACACAAAGGCAGGTACGAGGGGGTAAAATTTCTTCTGTTTCTTTTCATCTCTGCTTTACTTCCCTTACCTCATCTTGATCTGAAAGTCAGGACACCAAAACTCTCTGTGAGAAGAATTAGCATGAAGATTGTGTGGGGTCCTGTATTTTTTTTTTATAGACTTAGAATGATCTCCCATCAAACACAGGCCTTTGTGATGCAGTGAAGAGACAGCTGCGAGGGTAGTCGGCCAATTCCTTCATAGGAATATTATTTTCGCACAGTTGAGCTTTGAATCCATGAGACAATGTACTTCTCTTGTTTTATTAATTAGTGCCTTTAATGGGAGCTTTCATTAATCAACATGTCTTGAGAAAAGCTGGTCTCTCTCCATAGAGCCGAATAAATCCTGCTGTGTAGAATGCCAGTAATGGTGTTCATACTTATGTTTTTGGATTGTGTTACAAGGAATTTAAGATATACGTGGGGGAAAGAATCATTCCTCAGCGGCCACAGACTTTTCACTTAACAGAGCTTTAAAATAGCAAATAGCCCAAATATGCCATTTTCTACTATACTCTCTGATGTCCACCTTTCAGATTCCATCACCACAGGAGATATTATCACAGGCAGGGTCTGTGGGGATTATTCCCACAGTCTGATCAACTGGCAGTCACCAAATGGGACTTCATACCCACAAATGAGGAAACTGCCCCAAATGTCCTGACGTCATATATCAGAAGAATTTAGAATCACCAGCACCATCCTTATTAGAAAAGCATTAACTCCTGAACCTGGTTTTATAGAATTAATAACTGTGAAGCAAAATGAAATATTCAAGCATTTTCTACACGTTTTCCAACAGCCAGGTGTCTGGATCTATGTATACAAAACATCCAGATAATTGACTGAAAATGTAAGTATTTGTCATGATATTTGCTGTCGTGTTAACACAGTTTATGCTGAGAAATGTATTTTTGGAACTGCCGTATTCATCTCCTTACAAGATAGGTAGTTTTGCAGATTTCTTTAAGTGTTAAAAAAAACCTATCAAGAAAAGCTACGCCATACTCAATTAAAGGATGTGTTTGTTATTGAACATTTTTATTCAGATGATTCTACCATCTGCACGTCAAAGGGATCCTAAGATCTCTAGCTGCTAAAGCGTTCCGTTTTGAATTCCAAGGAGCACACAGATCTGAGTTTGAGGGGAGAACTGCCACCTCATCCTTCCCCATTCATGATCAGACCACCCTCACGTCACCAACTCCTCCCTTACGCCCCGATGCCTCCACGTTCGACAGGGAGAGCCCCTCGGCTTGCTGCTGTCTGACTCTGAAAATGGGTCGCATACTCTTTCACTGGGGCTACGAATGCCCTGCCCTCTCACAACCTGCCGGGAGCTTTATTTCTTTGTCTACAAGATGAAGATGACAGTCGCACCTGACTCACAGGGTTGTGGGAGACTCCACGGGATAATGCATCCGAGCGCCCACCAAGGCCGGACACATGCTAGGTAGAATGTCCAGTGGCTTAAAAGGCTCTCAAAGTGTCGAGGAAAGACTGTGGTTCTCTCTTATTTCCCGGCATCGTGCGAAAGCCACCTGCACCCCGCTCACTGCTGCCCCGACTTGCCAGTTTCCTCTGTTCACCTAATTTCGAGCCCCGTTCTTCCCCCACAAATGGCTGAGCACATCCTCGGTATCATTCAGCAGTTAGTGTTGGTGCTGCATATATTTGCATTTAATTATATGTTACCATCCTGTATATGGGTATGGCTTAGCTTTTCCAATTAGGCTGCACTTTGGTACTTCTGACATACTTTACCCTGGCACTCCTGTTTCTGAAAGTATCGTAATGCTTGCCTCCATGCATCCACTCAACAAGCATTTGCATTTGTCGTTTGTTCTGTGTAAGCGTTAGGAATATATAGACGCGACCAGATAGGCAGCATTTCCGAATCTTGCTTCTGGTGGACGGAGACAGACGATGGTCAGTCAGGTCAATAGGCAGCTTGTCTAATGGGAGTTTGGGGAGCAGTGGTGTTATTGTTATTACGTCACACGTCAGGGATTTTGCTGAAGACCCAGGAAAATGGAAAACGAGTCGCGCAGAGACTTGTGGGGCAGACCACAGCGAATGCGAACTCCTGAGGCCAGAGCACGCCCTTTGTGTCGGAAGCACCGCGGAAGGCCCCAGTCCAGAGCAGGGGGAGCAGGGACAGAGCCTGGGAGCTAGTGAGGGGGGCGTGAAGGCCAGGTTCCACGCAGCTGTATGGGTCAGGACTAGAGCCTTGTGCTTCGCGTGTCAATGATTTTGGAAGGCCTGGGCCTGCTGAGGGCCTCCGTTGGTGCTGAAGCTTTAAAGTGCTCCTTCTGTGCACCACGGGAAGAACAGACCTGGCTGTCAGGGTCAAGGACAGAAGGCAGAGACTCTCAGGGAAGCACAAGAATCCAAATCCAACAACAATTTAATGACTATGTTCTTCACTTCCTGTTCTTCATGATGGCTGTTCACGAACTTGCTTTATCCTCCTTGCTGAATTATACAACCTGTGTAAGCCAGAATGCCAACAGATTTATATTTTTGGACACCACAGTTCTTAAACCAAGAAAAAGTATATGTATCAGTGTCCAAAGGGTCCAAAAGTCCACTGCCATCACACCCCTCATTCTGGTTGTTCTCTCCCGCCCCGCAAGATCCGGCATACCTTCTCTCCTTGCAGAATGCCTTAATATAGCAGACACATGTCAAGGCATCTCACCTGGTATTGCAAAGGAAAAATGAAGGTGAAAATGGAGGACACAGAGGATGCGAGGATATAGTTCTTATGCTCAAGGAATCTTTATCATGACGATAAAAGCTAATCGAACACACATGTGTCTTTGTGTGTCTGGTTTGTTTCACATATTTTATGTGTTCCTCTCATACTTGACTCAAACTACATATCTTTTCTATATATGATTTTATAAAATATAAAATCACACTTATACTTAATATTCCCAATTTGTAAAATTTCATATCTGGTATTTGACTTACGTTCGAGCTGCGCCATGCATTATACTTTGGGAATAATTAGACAGAAATTCAAGGAAATAATATAACATGAGTTTTATTTTCTTTTTCTGAGTCTCATTCAAGGCTATTCCGTGTGTGTGTGTGTGTGTGTGTGTGTGTGTGTGTGTGTGTAAACTATGGATTGGAGTCAGTGAAAATTATAAAATATAGTTGTCCAAACCAAGGTGACATAAAGGACTACTTTTTTTTAAATCACAGTGACACAGTTTAATTCCGTTCTTCCGTGATAGCTCTTGGCATGCCCAAACAGAGGAACTGTGCTTGTGCTACAGTTACTGGTTAATCCTCCAGTCTTTCTGATACCCTCAAGCACAAAGAGAGCTGACCCTGCCTCTAGGGGAAGGGCAGTGCCCGGCAGAGTGTTCTAAATCAGACTTTCACGGTAAAATACCCGTTAATAATTAATTTTCTGCTTCCTTTAGAATAGGACAGGTTAAGCAGTTGGTCACATTCAGTAAATAAGAAATTACTTGCAGTAATTTCTGCAACATTCTAATCATTTCCCACTTCTGAAACCTATTTTGAAAGTCTTTGATCTGCATTATGGTGGAGCGGACGTTGAATGTGGAAAGAGACGTGGTTAGGAATTCAGCTCTGCCACCCGTCACGCTATGGCTGGGGCGCGTCACTTAGCCAAACCTCTCCAAGGGGGTCTCGGTGATGACGGGCGTGTCACCCCATACCCCAAGGCGCGGTTTTGAGCGGCCACAGGAGAGCATGTGCAGGCCACAGAGGTGGTCACACCACGGGCTGGGTGGACCCGATGGCAAGTGGCCGGGAATGATCACCGTCCTGGCGGTGGGACGACCGAGGACTGTCCCCGGCCAGCACCAGTGTGGTCTTGTGAAACAGGAAGTACGGCCCTCCGTCTCCTTCCTGCATACTATTAAGAACAACAATGAACTACAATTGTTTAACCACATCATTCGAGGGGGTTTTATTTTCTTCATTAAATGCATAAGGAAAGGCTCTTCCATTAACAAGGACCTTGATGACCTCTAGGGCTAGGAGTCGGTCGGCGGCCCGACTGCAGATCAGGTTCCGCAGTGTGCCTTGGGCCTCACGTCCCCCCCCCCCACTGATTAGTTTCATGCAGTTGACAGCAGTCTACCCTGTGGTTTTCCGCTTGCAATTTTGTAGCAATCTCAAACACGTGTTCCATCCCCCCAAGGTGTTCTGTGGAAATGCTGTCAAACCATTTCGAAGTGTGTGTGTGTGTTTTCCTTCTGTAGCTGTGCTTTGTACTCATTTAAGAAAACCAGTCTGTAATTTGCAAGATGAAACCTAGAACTCCAGGCCTCAGCAAAATCACTGGCATGTGACCGGCCTCCTTCTGTTGTAAATCTTCATGTGCCTGGATTCTGTGATACGAAGCTGCGTGTTTGAATCTTTTCATAGAATATGGCGGAATACTTGGCTTCACATTTGGCCTTGGAATCTCCTGACTGTCGTCATGCTGGCCACCCTCGCCTGGCTCTGGAGTACCTCTCCAGTGCCTCACTCCTCCTCTCTGGGTCTTCCGCAGCCGCATACTTCCCTCAGGGCCTTACCTGCTGGCTTTTACCTGGCGTTGCCCCCAGCCGCACCCCTGTCTAGAATGCTGTGTCTTCTATGGCTCACCTCTTCCCCTCAGGCACTTCCCATTTCAGAAAGCCTTTCTTTAAGTCCTCAGCACCCTTTCCCAGTCAGTAACTCTATTGTCTCTCATGTACCTTGTGTGTGACTTAGTCAAAATATTCTATTGTCCGTATGGTAATAATTGGTCGGCTTGACTGTCTTCCTAACTAGACTAAAACTTTTAGAGAACAAGGGCAACATCTATTTGAATCCATAAATAGGTCCCTTATAAGTGATCGTTGGATTAATGAATGCGTCCTAAAAAACACTCTGGTCTGTTGATTGAAAGACACCAACAATTGCTACTAAAAGCATTAGGTTTGCTACCTTTAATTACAAGAGCAACAGCAGGCTATGGTTTTATCAGTAAAATGCTGTTAATTGTTTCACTGTACAGGCTTACCCATCTGCAAATATAAGTTATTTTTTGAAATAAACACATATATGGTGCCATGCTTTCTGTGTCTGGTACATTGTATTTGGTATTGAATCTGTCTAGCTCATAAACCTGTTCTATTTTTTGCAATTTCAATAAAAGAAATATGCCTCAATGTAGAAAAGTGTTATTCAAACTAATGTAACTTTTTTAGGTGTATTGGCCACATAGACAGAATTTAAAAAGACTGCAACCAGTTCTGTGTTGAAATACACATGCAAAACCATGTGCAAGTGTCATTTCATCTTTGCATTGGAAATGGAAGGTGTATCAGTATGCTCATGTCTCCTGAGTTTATGTCTGGTGTTTGCATTTGATGCTGTGCTATAATTCAGCAAGAGGAAATAATGCTCAGAACAAAAATAATGCCGTCTCTCATTTTCATTTTGATTAATAGTGTTCTATCTTCTGTAATTTGTAGGTGTTATTTGGAAGATGGAGCTTCAAAGGGTGCCTGGCTGAACCGGTCAAGTATTATTTTTGCGGGAGGTGATAAGTGGTCAGTGGATCCTCGCGTTTCCATTTCAACATTGAATAAAAGGGACTACAGCCTCCAGATACAGAATGTGGACGTGACAGATGACGGCCCATACACGTGTTCTGTTCAGACTCAGCACACGCCGAGAACAATGCAGGTGCATCTCACTGTGCAAGGTATGCGTTTTCAGAACCGCTGCATTGTGAAGAGCTGTGCTTGGAAGTATTTAGGTATCAATGATACATCAAGAAAGGGACTGGCTGTAGCAGGACACTGCCAGGGTAGGGAGGGGGGCACATAGCATCCACGAGGGGACCTGGTCTCAAACCAGGTGAAGCGGGGACCAAAGGGAGGCCCAGGCTTCACCTTTACGGGGACCACTTGTATTACTAAATCTGAATTGCAACCCACATCTTTAAAATATTTTTTTAAAAAAATAACATTGTCAATGTCTTCATTGTAGTAGCATACTATGAATTTTATGGTTTCTTTGTCAATATTTTGTATCATATCACTGAAAAATACAATTGTGACATGTATAGTTCTGTTTCTAGCAGGAGAGAATCCCCACATCTTACAAGCTGATTGAAGTTTTCCCAAATTTAACAATTCTAAAAATGTATACAATCTTACTGGTAATGAGTGACACAACTGAAGGACATTTTTCTAAGCCATAGAGAGGCAATTAAAGAGTACAAAGCCAAAGGATGGTGGACAAAAAGGCATTAGAGCAAGTTGTCGGGCAATTAATTAAAAATCTGTTATTTTATACTTTTTCGTGATGTTTGCAGTATTTACCAACTTCTTAACTGAATTTTATTGTGGTTTATTTCTCATTTTAAATAAATGTACATGTTTACACATAAAAAAAGTAATGTTTAGGCGTCAAAATGACTCACTGAGACTTAACAATGTCTTCAGGGCTTTATGTTCCTAGACACCATTACATGTAATGGCTATCACAAGCACACAGATCCCCACTTACAAAGATTTTTAAAAATCCATGAATACCATGTTATGTATGACTTTTGTGTATGCTTCACTTCATATCTTCCTCTGAATTACTTCTTCAATAAATCTTTGAGAGCCCGTGATTGATACATTAAATATTTGAAAACCTAGGATAGATACATTGACACATTAGAGCATTTTAAAATACAGATAGTAACTCTTTATTTGTGTATTTATTTTTATTTTAAAGATGTGGGGTACAATTCAGGGTTGGGGACAAAAGTGGTCACTGTACAGGTGAAGCTTGGGCCTCCCGCTGATCCTGGCTTCACCTGCTTTGGGATCAGGTACCCTTATTAGTGTTATGTGTCACCTCCCTCTAAAAGCAATTTTCCAAGACTCCTAGTGCTCTGTCTCAATCTAACCTCTTTGATTTTGATTTAAATCACAATGAAAAGGAATAGCCTTCTATAATGGCATTTCTCAAATATGGAAGAATTGAAAAGTAGGTACACAATGGTTTTATACTTTGATTTGCTTTAAACATATCATAAGTCATGCTGACTAACTTTTAGTCTTAAATATAAACAGAATCATCAAATGATTTTGCCTCTCTTGCATGCTAAAATGGAAAAGTACAGGTACCCTACGTGCAAATACTTTTCAAGAAAAATGCAATTATAATACTAGGAGAATGGAAAATGTTTATCTTTGCCCTTTTACATTATCTCCTTATGCTTTATCATTAATCACATATTATATAGAGATATTATGCACTATGGAACTAAAAGAATAACATTGCAATATTTCTAAGTAAAATTTATAGCAAATTATATGATAACGAGGTACCAGTGTATGCATGTTTTATTCCTAATACAAAAGTTGTATGAGCAAGCTAGTTGTACTATCTCTGAGCTTACTTTCAATAAGTCCAAGCTAAAAGTTAACTTAGGTATATAGCTTAAGCCTGGAAGGAATTGTTGATCTATAATCTTATTAACTGAACTTTATTTCCTTACATAAAGATAAACCAGAATTCAAATACAGCTTCATTTGTCAGTACAATAAATATTTTAACTTTGTGACAAGGTTAAACTTCTTAAACGATGATCTTTAAGGAGGAAAATATAAATTGAAAAATAAGTCAATGAATTTTGTCAGTGTTTTTCCTTATTGCAGATTATGGACTGTCATGATGTTAACTATTTAAAAGTAGCATATGAGAATGTAATAAAATTTTCCATCTTTATTCAGAGATTATTCCAGGACTCCCTAAGGGCAGGAATTTTTCCAACTTCAAAAACTGACATGAGATTATAAGACAAAAACACATTTCTTATGTTATCCAAGCCTAATCCTGTTCTCTTGTTCAGTTCTGTGCCCTTTGACTTGAGTTTCTAGCTCAAAGAATATAAAAGATGTTCATTATGTAAGAAAATGTGTACTCGGACAATAATATATGCCAGTCATTTAAGATACAGACATTTTGCTTGTGCATTTTAAACTTGTAGGCTTAAATGATATATTTCTGAATAACAAATATATCCCCTTCCTTTTTGCCTTTTCTCTGGCCCCATGTTAGTCCTATACTTTAAGCCAGACTGTGGATGTTTAAGCCCTATCCAGCACATGTTTAATTCTCACAGGATTTTAAAAAACTTTATATGACATAAATTGTTTGATATTGCTTACATTTTTAAAACTTTTTCATGCCTTACTATAGCACCTTTTATTTTTGGCCATCTGTGAATTTTTGAACAGCTAGGAATGTACCTATTGAACGTTCTCAGTTAAATATTCTGTTACACTAAAAGAAAGAAAATCTGGCCAGGCGCGGTGGCTCATGCCTGCAATCCAACACTTTGGGAGGCTGAGGCAGGAGGATTGCTTGAGTCCAAGAGTTCGAGATCAGCCTGGGCAACACAGACTGACCTCATCTCTACTACTACTACTACTACTAATGATACCAACAACAGGGCATGGGGGCTCACCCCTGTAGTCTCAGCTACTCAGGAGGCTGAGGCAGGAGAATAACTTGAGCCCAGGAATTCAAGGCTGCAGTGAGCCATGAGCATTCCACTACACTCCAGCCTGGGTGACAGAGTAAGACCCTCACCTCAGAGAGAGAGAGAGAGAGAGAGAGAGAAGCTATGTTACTGTTTTGAAAGTGCATGATTGGTTCAACGTAAATGCTAATAATTTTACAGTATTTATGGATATAATTACTTATTAGAATTTGATTGACATGTGGGCAGTTTTCCAATTACATTAATAAAGTTCAGGGAATACATTAATAGGCTTGTCAGTCAATTCAAGAACTGAATAAATGTCGTAAAAAGTCAGCCCTGCTTAAGCTACTTTTCCTCTCAATGAGAAGGACTGCTGTATACATCTCTCCAGCCTCCAAATGCATCCGGTTGTCTGATGCTCAGTGTGTCTGGACAGCTTGGAAGCAGGTGCTCTTTACCCAGCAATGTGTCCATCCTTCATTCACCAAGTTAAAGAAATTCAGCAAGTGAGGCCTGATGTCAAGCATACACTTGCTGGTAAAAACAAAGTTCATCCTCAGTTGCCGCAGCAATGTACTCAAGGGAGCTATTTAAAAAAATATTTCAAGAGGGGATTTAAAAGGGGGAAGACATCTTAACAACGCAGACACTACGCATGTGAAATTTTTTCATGCTACTGATTTATTGGAGCTATTAAGGTAAATAAATGAAGCAACGGGGGAGGAAAGGCACTAAAGTGGGAGAGGGAAAAGCTGCTTGTAATCCTGACTTTTCCCTCGTAAGTGGGTCCTTATCAACCTCTCAGAATTCTAGCTTTTGCATTTGAAGTAAGACTTAGGCCAGAAGATCTTTAGGGTCTATGCCAGTTAAACATAAAGAGATGAGGGACAAAAATAGACAAAAAATAAAATGAACACACAAAAACAGGAAAAACTCACGATGACTATTTGTTTCCATTTAAAAGGAAAGAAATGTATTCCAGTTCAAAAATGGAAAAAAATCGTAACTCTGATTCGGCACCGTGCAAACTATTTTTTACATACAATCACTGCTAATATTTATTTCACGCACACATTTTATTTTAAATGTATGATCAGTATGTACTCACGGAACTTGAAGAATGTGATAATTTGTAGTTTGGCTTTAAGGGGGTAGAAATTGGGTAACAAACTTTGTAAGGGAACCAAAAAAAAAAGTATTGTTAATACCAATATATGACATTATACTGATAAATCAGATTACCTAATTATTTAGTGTTTCAGACCACATGGTAAAACTTTTTCAAGAGCGACCTTCCTTGTTTATAACTCTAAAAATGTACGAAGCTGGAGGACTTTTTATGAAGCCAGCGCTGCCTGTGACAATGCTGCAATGATAGGAAGCATGAACAGTAGAGACGGCAGGGTCCTGCTATGGCTTAAAAGTGTCCCTCATCGTTCACATGTTGGAAACCTAGCCCTCAGCCCAGCAATGTTGAGCAGTGGGGCCTAATGAGATTATTTGCTTGCATGAGCCCTCCCTCACGAATGGATCCACGTTGTCACAGGACTGGGTTAGTTATCACAAGAGTGGGCTGGGGATGGAAGTGAGTTTGGACCCCTCCTGCTCCCCTGCTCTTGCGTTCTCTTGCCCATCTGTCTCCTGCCAGGTGATGATGCAGCACAAATGCCCTCTCCAGATGCCGTCACCATGTTCTTGGACAAGTCAGTCTCCAGAACCATGAGCCAACTACATTTCTGTTAATTATAAATTACCCAATTTGTGGAATTCTGTTACAGCAACATAAAACAAAGACAGATGGTCCCACTTTGAGTTCTCAATAACATCTAGGTTGTGTGTAGCACCAGTGAGGCACTATAGACGTTGTGTATCAAATAAGCGCTTATGAAATGTTTATCACTCAACTCATGCCCATTCAGGAAAATATAGCCTAGATTATCTCTAGGCAGAGTAAAAGGAGATTGGACTAGCATATAGCCTTATGACCAACATATCTTATCAAGGGTATTTAACTTCCCCAGGGTGTTGTACTTTCTTTAGGGTGTCTAACTTACTGAGTATTTGTGAAATACCTTTCTCTTTTAAAGGATACCTGCTGGGCATGCAGTCAGCAGACAGCATTCCCTGTTCAGCCCTTTTAAGGATGATGTCAGTTGCAGAGAGCACCTTGCCCAAGCTAACGTCCAATGAATGATTGAGGCAGAGGTATACATACCTTTCTCTTTTAGTCAGAGCTCCCTATGGCAACAGAGGCTATTGTCCAGCATGCATTGCACTTCAACTTCTTGCTCTGTTCAACTCCATCTCCTTCCTCTTCCACCCCCAGGGGTTGACCCCAAGGGTATGTCCTAATAGATAGCTTGCGCTCTGAACTCCATTTTTGTTTCAGAATCCACTTCCAAAAGGTCTCAAACTATGACAGTGTCAGACCTCTGTCTCTGGTTTAGTCATTGTTTTGAGAAGGTCTTTGAACGTGAAAAGACATTCTAATACCCATTCTAACACCACTTATCATTAAAATTCTGTTTTATTTTGGAAGAAGCATTTAGTACAATAAGATTTTTTTAAAAAACAGAAATAGGAGGCAAAAAATAAACAAGGGGAGAAAAGGACGCCATCAGAAGTGAGATTAGATCACTCAATCTGTGCCATGATTTCTGTATATTTTCAGAGGTTGGATAAAAAAATAGTTCTAAGATCTCTAGCGGTCAATACAGAGAGAGAAGCAGGATCAGTTATTTATTTCATGGTTCACAGGTTAAAAAAATTTGTTTTTCAGTACTCTGGTTCTGCTATTCAGTATGAAGTAGCATTTCCACTGTGAGTCATCTCACAGAATCACTGTGAGGTGCAGGGAACATCTTAGCAGTAACCGTAGAGTACACATGGTACTCATGCATAGGGTGTTCCTTATAACAGCTTGCCATATAACCTGAAGTGCAAGGAAGTAAAAAGAATCTTTTTTTAATTAAAAAGGTAAATTCAACAAGATGCCTGTCCAATAATAGAAAGGTGGCTTTTTTATTATTACTGTAATCTATGAATAAATTTTAGAACTTTTCCTTCCTAGGTAAACCTCCACAAATATTTCTCTCAATGGGTTTTTGAATAGGAATTCAAGTACAGCTACTTCAAAGTTATTCTTACCAATGTGTACCTGGAGAGCAATTATTCTGTGTGGCCACAAGGATAAAGTCATATTTTTAAAAGACCAGCACAGCTTCATCTAACGTTAACATCTTTTTTATGCGTATTAAAACCTTGACAAGGTACACACCGGAAGAGAAGGGCACCACACTTCTGCTCCAGGGGGAGATGATGGGTGTGAACAGCATCCCACGACATGGGCCTGCTTTCCCCAAAAGACCCAAGGGGGAAAACGCTGCAGCAGCCAAGAATGCCACTTACCTTAGACAACTCAAGTCATTGTTCTGCAACACTGAGCCTTTCGAAATGTTCAACAAGTTGCAAAATGAAACCAGAGAAAAATTATCAGCACTAGGAAACCTTTTACGAGAACTGCAGGTGTGAAAGCAGTCATTGTCTGGATTGAGTGATGGCTTGGGATAGAACCACGTGCTGGCTTCTCTGTTGTAGGGTCTATTTATGCCTGTGGGGGTGATGCAGATGTTTACACAGAGGAACCCAACTCTGGCTATGCCATAAAGCATGCAAAGAGTGGGAAAAGATCCAAAACACATCTCTCTAGTCTTTGCAGCACAGAAACAAATCATGAACCACCTGAAATAAAAATGGCTTACTCAGACACCCCTTTTATTCCATTTGTGTTGGTCTGAAATGTCTAGATTTGCCATTTACAAAGGCAGAATCTTATTAGTATTTTGGAAGATAGGTCTTTTTAGTTGATAGGACTGTTATGTGCTTAATCCAGGAGGGAATATTTAATCTGTCGAAACAGAAACAGTGCTATTGAGGTCTACAGAGAGAATGGTCTGGCATTTAAACGGTTTAGAACGATTCTGCCTAATTTGGTCAGCTTGGCAACAATAGTCTTTCAGGTTCCTCTGTGATCTGGAGTTTGCTAGACTATTTCTCCAAATGCATCTTCACAGACAAACTCAGGTTCACCCCACTGGGCTTACGTGAGGTAATCTCTTTTAGGCAATGGGGATATTGCGTAACAACCAAGCAATGGATATATTTTCAGGTGGACTTTTTCAGTTCGTTTGTTTGTTTGTTTTCCACACAACCCAGTCTGGCTAGAATTGCTGTGATTATGGGGCAGAGCAGATCAGGCCAGATGCTAGGAAGTCTATTCCTTCACTTATATCTGTGAGTATATTGAAAATGATTAGATTATTGGCTTAGTGACTATACTTCATAAGAAATAAGGCTAATCGAGCTACTTTTAGTGACATTCTTACTTGAGTAATTGCTTTTCTTCCAGAATATATATTCTTATTTTTCTTCTAGATATGTTCTTTCTCTCTCTCTTTTTAATTTTAGGGCCTTCAAAACAGGATTATTGACCATTACTTTCCTGCAATTAGGATAAAAGTAGTAGCAGAAAGAGAAGATAGATTCGTATTTAATCTTTAATTTTAAATATGTGGGGTACAATTCAGGGTTAGGTATACAAATGTTCATTATGCAGAGACCCTTGTTGATGAGGTGTGCCCCTCCCACCTCCCCTGTTAGTTTCCCAATACTGCCAATCCCTTTCTTATTGTATTACGATCGTTGTTCAAGGTCCGCTTATGAGTGAGAACATGTGATACTCAGTTCTTTGCTTCTGTGATAGATCACTGAGTATTATAGCCTCTAAGTCCATCCAAGTTGCTGCAAAGTTCATCATTTTGTCCTTCTTAATGGCTGCATAAAACCCCATCATGTATATGTACCATTTTATATTTTGTTGTGTGTTTTTTTGGAGTTGGAGTCTCACTCTGTCACCGAGGCTGGAGTGCAGTGGCACACTCACGGCCACCCAGCATCAAACTCCTGGGCTCTGGTGATGCTTCCGCCTCAACCTTCCAAGTAACAGGAACTACAAGCACACACTACCATACCCAGTTATTTTTTTTTAATTTACTGCAAAGATGCTATCTCGCCAAGTTGTCCGAGATGTTTCCGAACCCATGGGCTCAGGCAATTCACTCACCTCGGCTTCCCAAAGTGCTGGGATTACAGGCTTGAGCCACCATGCCCAGCACCACATTTTTTAAATCCAGTTCTCTTTTGATGGGCAGCACGGTTGGTTCCATGTTTTTGCTATTGTAAATAATACTGTGATAAATGTGCGTGCAGGTATCGTTTTCATAGAGTGATTTGAGTAGAGAAGATAGATTTTAATAAATAGCATTTTTCTTCTAAGAAGCTTTCTCTGTAAGTGTAGTGATCATATTTTTCTAGTTAAACATTAGTACTTGAAGTTTTATATACTGTCTAATATAAGATCTGATATTAGAGAATTATTGCAGGTCAAAACTGCTCAAACCCATAATGTATGCATAATGAGCATTTGTATATCTAACCCTGAATTGTACCCCACATATTTAAAATAAAAAATTAGGGGGAAATAAACATGCTCAGAACACATACATCAACCTACAGTTGGGCAAAATTATCTAACACAAAGTCTATTTATAATATAGTTTTGAATATCTTCTGTTAAAAAAAATCCATAATGGAGCCGGGCTCGGTGGCTCAGCCTGTAATCCCGTGTCTTTGGGAGGCTGAGGTGAGTGGATTGCCTGAGCCCGTGGGTTCGAGACCCTGGGCAGCGAGACCTCATCTCCACAATAAATAAAAAAATCAGCCGGGTGTGGTAGCGCATGCCTGTAATTCCGGCTACTCACAGGGCTGAGGCGGAAGGATCGCCGGAGCCCAGCAGGTTGAGGCTGCGGTGGCTGGGAGCGGCCACTGCACTCCAGTCTGGGCGACAGTGAGACTCCAACTAAAAAAAAAAAAAAATCCATAATGTACCATTGACTATACACAAAGGGAATGTGGATAAGTTGATGGCATTTTCTTAAACATTTTCGATGTGCTGTTATTTTCTGATGAGAGACAGGTAGGGAAGAGCACAAGAGAAATAAAGTTGATGTTGCTAGGTCCTGTACATTGTTGCCTTCCATCTGAATCACCTCTTTTTCCTATAGAAGAAGTTTTGTGAGTCGGCAACAGAACACAGCGGAGTAGGCAAACAATGTTGGGATTTAAGAAAGCAATTTGTGCCCGCGAGGAATGTTCTACTTCAGTTCCTTGGATCATAAATTAGATAATATGTTGAGGAGGTAGCAGGAGGTGGGCAAAAATCAAACCATTGTAGTTTGTGGTCAGGGCTGAGGAGGAGAAATTTTGTCCACTTCCTCCTCTTTTGGTTTTAAGTTTGAATCACATGGTCAAGTATTCGATAAAAGTATATTTGGAAAAGGGATATATAAGAAAAAAGAAAGACATTATGTAGTCTTCGTTTTGAGACTGAGGAAAGCAGTATTTCTGTTTTTGATAACAGATAGTCCAAAATGCAATTTGAAAATAATTTACAGTAATTACCCCTTTAAGCAAGACTTGCTGCCCTTAAAAGTTCCTTAAATGATTAATGAACATTTATTATAGTTTATAAAGCAGAGTTTGATATGTGTCTTGAAGTGCCTGGCTGCATTCTCATTTCCTAGGTAGTAATTCGTACTATTGTGTGTGCAACCCTGAATGGCTATATTTTTTGCCTATCTGGGAGTATCTTTATTTTTCCCAGAAAACAAAGAAAATAACTGTGCAAGTAATGCATGTCAAATCCCAGCTCAAAGTACACTATCACCATGAAAATCTCTCCATAAATAAAAGATTACCAAACTCTAGCTGGTCCATTTATTTTGAGAAACACTGCGAATAAAAGCTAAGGCTGGCGAAATAACTTATAGTCTTGGAAGTCATGGTGATGGGACTTGACCTATGAAATGATTTTCTGTTTACTTTTCCAAATCATGTGTATAATTAAGATATCACTACAGGGGCAGTTAGGAGCTTGCCATTTTCATTAGCTAAATCCTAAACGACTCTGATTCTGAATACCCCTTGTAACCTTTATTTAAAGCAAAGACAAAATTTGGCAGGAGAATCTGCTAATGATATTGTTTATCATATGATTTGTAGCAGAAAAATAAGGATTAACTGAATGTCATGCTGGCTGAGAGAAAAATGGGCACGAATCCAAAGGAGTCCATGCCCCGGGACTCTGCCCTGCATCACTTCCCTTACCCCCCTTCCTATCTTCTGGTTGGTGACTTAGCAAGGGCAGCAGAGAGACTCCGAAAGGGTAGACCGAGGGCTTATGCTAAACCAGGTGCTTTCCAGCCATGTTGGTAGGTTTGCATCTAGACCAGTGGTACTGAAGCAGTTAATGGTCACGAAAGCCCTTTGAAAATCTGATGAAATTTCTAGACCCTGTCTCTAGGAAAATACTCAGACCCCTAACATTTTACTTCCTGTGAGCATTGGCTCAAAAACTCCCAAAGTCCAACCGTGGACTCCAATTAGCATCTCCAGTGAATTTCCTGAGGGTGACGACTGGGCCTTAATTTTGTCTTATTCCCACACGCCATTCCCAGGACCATGCCTGACAAATGTTAGGGACGTAGTAGAATTTTGTCAGTTGTGTAAATGCACGTGCTTCTTTTTCTGTGAATTCATACCCGTCACTTTGCTTAGGATGGGACTTAATGCATTGACACAATCTTTAGGACATAACACCGGGAATGCTTACATAACAAGAAAAAAATCAAATTAAAAGAAGTTAGACACTCATGACTTAGGTTGCTTATTTTCATTTGAGGTCATAACATCTTTATCCTCTGTTAATCCTCATGGTTTTACAAATGAAGAATAATGACTGGCTGTTGTGGTAAAAAACAATAAATGAGATATCAGCATTTTACAAACAGCTTTCTTTTAGCAACGTTATTAGGAGGAAAAAAAACTTTATATGGGACAGAGTTGGCTACAAAGATTATAGCCAAGAATTCCTAGTGCCAAACCCAAACAAAGGTTAGCAATTTAAAAGGGCCAAGAATTACACAATTACAATTTTCTCTCAGGTCTTTCACTCATTCTTTTAAGTTTTGACTTGAGCTAATTGGTAGATGGACACTTTTTTAAATAAGATGTTGAAGACTTGAATACTAACAGATCTCAGAGCCACTTGTCAGTGAGGAACATGGCAAGGCATGTGCATTGTTATTCCCTGTGCTTAGTGCTCTTTCATTTTAAGGTAGTCCATGTTAAAAGAACATCCAGGATGGATTGATTTAGGTCAATCAAGTGAAGTCCCTCTTTCATTCAATACCTACTTGGTGCAAGTCTCTTCCCTAAAGGTTGCACACACATTCATTCTGCACTGAGGGTGACGACTGGGCCTTCATTTTCTTTTCCTCCTACATAACCAGGACCACGTAAGCAGAATAAATCCGGTGGCCGAATAAAAGTCTTCAACTGTGACGACCTCCTCCTCTGCAGATCCAGTGACCATGTTAGGTCATATGGCAAGGAAGCGTGTAGTCTCATTTTAAGACAAGGTGATTATCCTGAATTGTCCAGGGAAATCACAGAGTCCTTTAAAAGCACAAGTGGGAGGCAAAGGTGACTTATGTTGACGCCCAACATAGAGACATGCAAGATGGTGTTTGAAGTCACGATGTTTGTGATATTTTGTTACAGCTGCAAATAGAAAAATGTGTACCCTCCCTGCACACATGCACACACACAGAAATAGTTGCTTTCATATTCATCTAGAACAAGTTTCACAACTTCAGCACTGTTGACATTTTGGACCATGTAATTATTGAGTGTGTGTGAATGTGTGTGTGTGTGTCATTCTGTGTGTTGGGGGCTGGGGAATGCCCTGTTCAACGTAGGATGTTTAGAACCATCCTCGCCCTCAACACGTCAGGCACAAGCCGCATTCTCGGGTTATGACACTCCTCTCTCCTGGTGCAAAAGTCACCCCTGGGTGAGAACCATTGATTCAAGCGGTAGACGAATGCTTTAATTTTCCTATGCATGGCAAACTGTGATAAGCACCACGAAAGTATTAATCATATCTATCTTACTGCTCTACCTTGAGTGACTAGAAAGGGAGCTGGCATATAACTAGAGCTCACATAAATGTTTAATGAAGGAAGGAATGAATGAGTGAAGTCCTTTAGCTGTCTAAGCCAGCCAGTAACCAGAAAAAAAACCATTCTGAATTTTCCTTTGTCATTCAGTAATAGTTCGGGCTATTTATCCTGTTGAAACTAGTCAAAACCAGTGTTCTTTCTCCTAAGTACTTTAGTGTGCTATACACATGAGACTGACTATAAGTGACATTCATGTTTGATATTTATAAAACATATAAACTTGGTTAAGTGTCTTTATCTCTTTAAGACTCATGTTCGTCCTCTGAGCAGAAAAAGTAATAGCCAAGTTTCTGGTTTGCTGGAACAGTCTAAAAAACAATGAGATATATAAGACATTTCTCAAAGTGAATGGTTCAGAGTATGTACTCAGTAGATGTTATAATCTGTCTCCACAGAGCTAACAGTGCAGTGATAGGTCCTTCTCCCTTTCTCTCTTTGAATTGGAATACAATTGATATTGCATTCACTGATTTCAAGTGATTTTTATTTAAGAATATAGACAATACAGTTAGTCTGTAAAATATTAATGAAATTAATTGCTCTTCCCTCTCATGGAGAAATTCTATGCGGAAAAGATATAATAAATGTATACCAATGTTAAGGTTTTGAGCTAGAATAATTGGAAATAATTCCACAGCCTTTGGAAAACCAATTATTACCTAAAATGAAAGACAGGGTCTGGTGCAGTCATGTTTTGTCTTTGATCTTAAAGCCTTTCTTTTCACATTATTTGCTGCTGCGTCATGCCCATGGGTGTGGCCCCACCGCATGGCACTTGCTTTCTGGTTTCTGGCAGGACCACCCAGTGGGAGACACTGACAAGAGAGGGACTGGAGACTCTTCCTCTCTCTGACGGCCACGGGCAGTGTCTCCTGCCAGACCTGTCTCTCCTTGGCCCCAGTTCCTGGTGCCCAGCCCACCTCGCCACACCATGGGCCTGGAGCTGATCACCAGCTCTCCCTGCAGGCCCTGGCAGGGATGCCAGCTGCCAGAAGTGCGGCTGGCGTCTTCTCCCAAGTCTCTGCACAGACTCTTCTTCACAGGCTGTGGCTCCTTAGCTTTTCATCATCTGTGGAAACACTTCTCTGTATGAGACCTCCTCTTGTTTTCCCTTTGAAACATGGTTGACCCTTGAACGAACCCCCTGCGCCGTCAAAATTCTGCACGTGACTTTTGACTTCCCCAAAACTTAACGGCTAATAGCCTACTGTTGACTGGAAGCCCTGCCAATAGCATAAACAGTTGAATGGAGCGTACCTTGTATGTGAGATGTGTTATACACCGTGTTCTTACCACAGAGTAAGGTAAGAAAACAGAAAATGTTCATAGGAAAACCATAAGGAGGAGAGAAAATTTATACTCATCCTTCAGTAGAAGTGAGTCTTCGGAAAGGTCTTCGTCTTCATGGTCTTCACGTTGAGTAGCTGAGGAGGAAGAGGCAGGGGAGGGGTTGGTCTTGCTGTCTCAGGGGTGACAGAGCAGGAAGAAAACCCACGTGTCAGTGACCCTCAAAGTCAGACCTGCGTTAGTCAAGGGTCAACTGTACTCATACCGGTTTCTATTTTTGTGACATGATCCAAATCTTTTCTCCAAAATTTCAAGTTTATTACTTGCAAGTATTCCCAAAAGGCGTTGTTTTAAGCTCTATCCTCTGTTTAGGTAAATATTTTCTATAGTAATAATCGCCTCTTTACATGCTGGAAAAAAATATCTCTCACTTCTGAATGCAAAAAGTAAACTTAAAAACAAATTCTAAAGTTAATTGCACATACGTTGGAATCTCAGATTTACTAAACTAATTACTAATCATCAGAAAGCAAGAAAAATGGGGGAAGCCAAAAGTAAGCATAATGATTAAATGTTGGCATTTAGGCACGCCGTGGGCCTCTCTTTATTAGCTTTTCGGGTGCAATTATCATTCACATTCCACTTGCGTCTTCAACGAGCCTCAGAGCTGCGGGTGCACAGTGGCACGTCTTTCACCAGCCCCAGGGACCGCGACTTTGAGAATCGTCACCTCCAGAGAGGCTGCAGCGCGGGGCCGCGCTGTCGGGCGGCGTCCTGGGCCTGGGCTCTTCTGGCTGCACCCGGCCTTGCGGCGACACTCGCGAGGGGACACCGGGGTCTCTTCTCCAGCCAGCCAGCTGGCGGAGCTGGGACGCCCACCCTGAGCGCACCCGGGCGCGTTCTTGGCGCGTGGTGTGGGTGTCGGAAAGGCAAGGTCTGCAGGAAAAGCCAGCCCTCGCCTGGGGGAGCTTTCGCCGTCAGCGGGGGAAGATGCCCTTGGGGGAGACGGATGCCCTCACAGCCGGGC